>NC_054708.1:1490530-1642979 GCF_016097555.1 Gigantopelta aegis | reverse complement strand
TACAACTAATTCGATGGATGTCCATCCATGCAGTCACGTGATGCCACCAGAGTGGATTCTCTATAAATCGCCATATTTTTGGATCCACCTCAATGTGTTTTTTTGACACAGGTCTTAAAGGTTCCTCTAGTAATGTTATTATGTGTGGTATCATAAAATATCCTTCATCGTTGGCAAAAAAACCCGATTTCGACCAAGTTTATGCATCACATTAACGTCAAATTCATCATCATCATCATAATCATCAACGTCAACAATTATTCCTGGAAAAGGTAAACCATCATAAAGTACAATAACTCGAACTTGCTTCAACACAGTGATGTCTCTTGGTAGATTTAACTCGAACTTGCTTCAACACAGTGATGTCTCTTGGTAGATTTAACTCGAACTTGCTTCAACACAGTGATGTCTCTTGGTGGATTTAACTCGAACTTGCTTCAACACAGTGATGTCTCTTGGTGGATTTAACTCGAACTTGCTTCAACACAGTGATGTCTCTTGGTGGATTTAACTCGAACTTGCTTCAACACAGTGATGTCTCTTGGTGGATTTAACTCGAACTTGCTTCAACACAGTGATGTGTCTTGGTAGATTTAACTCGAACTTGCTTCAACACAGTGATGTCTCTTGGTGGATTTAACTCGAACTTGCTTCAACACAGTGATGTCTCTTGGTGGATTTAACTCGAACTTGCTTCAACACAGTGATGTCTCTTGGTGGATTTAACTCGAACTTGCTTCAACACAGTGATGTCTCTTGGTGGATTTAACTCGAACTTGCTTCAACACAGTGATGCCTCTTGGTGGATTTTGTGCTGACCTGTTAATGAAAATAAGTGTGATTAAACTTTCATCATGGACATTAGTATAAATTTTAGTTAGGTTGCATTTTCTTCAATTACACTGCCTTTTGTTTTTAATTGTAGCTTTTATAAAATGCAAAAGGTTTTCTTGAAGAAAATGGAACATATAATGACATCTCAGTATATTTTTAATTTTGGCTGTTAAATATTTGATGTAACAAATGGTTATTTCTACATGTGGTCTAGGTAGCGTGAGAGGCTACATAAACTACTCCTACTAAACAGCAGCAATATATGCTTTATTTGAAGTTTCCCATAGACAGGATAGCACATACCATAGTCATGGGTTACTGGTTGGGACGGGAGAGAATTTGACATGTCCTCGGAGTGATTGATCCCATGACCGTCCACACCTGCACACATGGTCCTTCGTCAGAAACATTCTGTTAATTTAAATACACATACACAGTCAATGTTTGGAAATGAGGTTGTAACACTGGCATGTTGCAGATTTCTGGCAAAAATAAAGTGTTAGTGTCATTTCCGTAACGCACATGCCATTACGGAAATTATTATTTCCAGATAACAATTACACAAATATGAACACAACTGGGGCCTCACGAAGTTAGTAGGCCAGAAATTAATATTCTTATCTTGAACGTATCTGTATGAATGTCTACGAAATATAATTTGTGTTTTGTTAATTAGTGCTTGTGTAATTATATGGGTTATACGGTAATGACAGTAAATTAAAATACGCAAGAAAATACTCATACTTACATGTCGGATTAACCTCAATTTTCGTCTATCGATAAGCCACCTTTTGCTTTCCAACTTTAGAGCGCGCGAACTTTGTAATGACTTCATTAGCAACCCTGACAAGGGAGACTATTGTTCTGCAGGTCTGTTTTATAACAATTATGGAAATTACACGATATTTGGAGGACAAATATATGATCTATTATTTAATTCATTATTGTTTTTAGCAAACATAGGAACTAGATTTGTTTTTGTTTTTTTAATATTTAACACACTATTAATGTAATACATTTTTCATAAATATTAGGGTACCCTGCAGGGATATATGCTGATTATAGGTGGGTGTATAACATAGTTGTTTCATTAGTTAAAGATACGATTCATATTAATAATATTTATTGCCGAAAACGTTTACATTTTGAATTTTATCCCCATATTTACAACGGATTGGCTGTTATTCATGAACATCTTTTTCGTACTTTATATTTTTCGCATCATCAGTCGTGCGGTTGACGGACAATGGGAGTGCGGGACGTAGCCCAGTGGTAGCTTGATGCGCGGTCCGTTTGGGATCGATCTCCGTCGGTGGGAATATTGGGCTATTTCTCGTTTCAGCCAGTGCACCACGACAGGTATAAAAAAAAGTAGCGGGTTTCCTCTCTATGACTGTCAAAATTACCATACGTTTGATATCAAATAGCCGATGATTAATAAATCAATGTGCTCTAGTGGTGTCGTTAAACAAAACAAAAATAAAAAATGACGGTCAATGGATTACAACATAGTCCTGCGCTACCGCCATGCCCTGCTGTGACAAGTCAAGCACCCCGTCCCCCACCCACGTTATGTCTCGTGCTCAACGTCACGGTGCAGGCCCGTAGGAACGACTTTGGGGGGGGGGGGGGGGGGCACTGGCGGATCGGTTACAAACTCTATATCAGATTTTGGTTATAATGGCAAACATTAATGTGATAAAAAAAAGAAAAAAAAGAAAGAAAAGGCCTGCGATGGATCAATCTAATTAAAATTAGCTCCACTATTACATGTGGATCTAAAGACAGCCAGTTGGAGCTCATGTCCACCAATCAAAACCTTACTTGCAGAATCCTGCCAGTGATTTAAAAATAATTTGAAAACATTCCGAATTATCCTGAGGGTATACGACATGTTTCGTGTGAATTACGAATGCCTTAAAACATGTTTTATTTTATAAAATAAATAATTTGTAATGTAAAACTGAAGACTGATTTAGGTTTTTTTTAATTTTATAAATAAATAAATAATTTTTAATGTAAAATTGAAGACTGATAACCCACCCCGTAGGGTATTGGTATGGTTCGCTGTACTGCGGCCACTAAAATAGACTCGCCCGATATTTTTAAAATTTGTATGCTCCCAAATAACGTTATAAAAGGCGAAGTGTGATTGGTCAATATTTAAATTATTATTTACAGACGAAATGTTACCTGGACATTGGGGACTACGCAGTGTTGTTAGTTTTAAATCACTGGCAGGATTCTGCAAGTAAGGTTTTGATTGGTGGACATGAGCTCCAACTGGCAGTCTTTAGATCCACATGTAATAGTGGAGCTAATTTTAATTAGATTGGCGATGGATCCGCCATTGAAAGATAGTCGCGTTGCTTTCAGCCTGCAAACATCTGGTTGGAAATTATCAACACGCTAACACTGTTCTGTATTCCGACTCCAATCCACAGGGTTTGTGTGGCGCCTCGTATCGCCATGCTGTGGCGTGTACACACGAGCTCACGTGTTCACTGGTGACTCCCCCAGTCTCCTCCCCCAGTATCCTCCCGTTTCTCTCTCGGAACCGACAGCGGATCAGTAGGTCTACGTGTTTTTGGTTTTATTCGCAGACGACGTTCTGTTATACGTTTACAGAGTGTGGTGGGATTGTGTTTTTTACCAAACTCGTGTCTTGTTGTCAGGTGAGAACGTAAGCTAAACGCATTTAATTAAGTAAGCATGCGGCCATTTTCCATCACAATAGTTTCAATGTTATTTTCAGAAAAGAATATCGCGTTTAATGGTGCATGCAGCATGCAGCCAGTGTCCACCACAATACATGTAGTTCTACTGTTACTTTCAGAAAACAATATCGCGTTTTAACGGTGCATGCAGCATGTAAACAGTGTCCATCATAATACATGTAGTTCTACTGTTACTTTTAGAAAACAATGTCGCGTTTTAACGGTGCATGCAGCATGTAAACAGTGTCCATCATAATACATGTAGTTCTACTGTTACTTTTAGAAAACAATGTCGCGTTTTAACGGTGCATGCAGCATGTAAACAGTGTCCATCATAATACATGTAGTTCTACTGTTACTTTCAGAAAACAATATCGCGTTTTAACGGTGCATGCAGCATGTAAACAGTGTCCATCATAATACATGTAGTTCTACTGTTACTTTTAGAAAACAATATCGCGTTTTAACGGTGCATGCAGCATGTCAACAGTGTCCATCATAATACATGTAGTTCTACTGTTACTTTCAGAAAACAATATCGCGTTTTAACGGTGCATGCAGCATGTAAACAGTGTCCATCATAATACATGTAGTTCTACTGTTACTTTTAGAAAACAATGTCGCGTTTTAACGGTGCATGCAGCATGTAAACAGTGTCCATCATAATACATGTAGTTCTACTGTTACTTTTAGAAAACAATATCGCGTTTTAACGGTGCATGCAGCATGTAAACAGTGTCCATCATAATACATGTAGTTCTACTGTTACTTTCAGAAAACAATATCGCGTTTTAACGGTGCATGCAGCATGTAAACAGTGTCCATCATAATACATGTAGTTCTACTGTTACTTTCAGAAAACAATATCGCGTTTTAACGGTGCATGCAGCATGTAAACAGTGTCCATCATAATACATGTAGTTCTACTGTTACTTTTAGAAAACAATGTCGCGTTTTAACGGTGCATGCAGCATGTAAACAGTGTCCATCATAATACATGTAGTTCTACTGTTACTTTCAGAAAACAATATCGCGTTTTAACGGTGCATGCAGCATGTAAACAGTGTCCATCATAATACATGTAGTTCTACTGTTACTTTTAGAAAACAATATCGCGTTTTAACGGTGCATGCAGCATGTAGACAGTGTCAATCATAATAGTTCTACTGTTACTTTCAGAAAACAATATCGCGTTTTAACGGTGCATGCAGCATGTAGACAGTGTCCAATCATAATAGTTCTACTGTTACTTTCAGAAAAGAATATCACGTTTTAACGGTGCATGCGCCCAATAGACTGGCATCAATTCTCTTACTCGACTATTGGCAGACGACGGTGAAGTAGGGTGCTGAATCAAAACTGGAATCTAGCCGTTTTCATCATAATCATCATAATACATGTAGTTCTACTGTTACTTTTAGAAAACAATATCGCGTTTTAACGGTGCATGCAGCATGTAGACAGTGTCAATCATAATAGTTCTACTGTTACTTTCAGAAAACAATATCGCGTTTTAACGGTGCATGCAGCATGTAGACAGTGTCAATCATAATAGTTCTACTGTTACTTTCAGAAAAGAATATCACGTTTTAACGGTGCATGCGCCCAATAGACTGGCATCAATTCTCTTACTCGACTATTGGCAGACGACGGTGAAGTAGGGTGCTGAATCAAAACTGGAATCTAGCCGTTTTCATCATAATCATCATAATACATGTAGTTCTACTGTTACTTTTAGAAAACAATATCGCGTTTTAACGGTGCATGCAGCATGTAGACAGTGTCAATCATAATAGTTCTACTGTTACTTTCAGAAAACAATATCGCGTTTTAACGGTGCATGCAGCATGTAAACAGTGTCCATCATAATACATGTAGTTCTACTGTTACTTTTAGAAAACAATATCGCGTTTTAACGGTGCATGCAGCATGTAGACAGTGTCAATCATAATAGTTCTACTGTTACTTTCAGAAAACAATATCGCGTTTTAACGGTGCATGCAGCATGTAGACAGTGTCAATCATAATAGTTCTACTGTTACTTTCAGAAAACAATATCGCGTTTTAACGGTGCATGCAGCATGTAGACAGTGTCAATCATAATAGTTCTACTGTTACTTTTAGAAAAGAATATCACGTTTTAACGGTGCATGCGCCCAATAGACTGGCATCAATTCTCTTACTCGACTATTGGCAGACGACGGTGAAGTAGGGTGCTGAATCAAAACTGGAATCTAGCCGCGTGAGAACAATCGCTGGTATTCATGATACAGCCGTTTCTTACACACCCGTTGCTGAGAACATCATGTGTTATTTTTGGTAACACATAGTTGTTTACATACGGACGTGTGTTCACAATTCCAATACATACAACTGGCTGCTCCTACGCGATGACCAGGTCACCAATGCCATACGTCCAATAAAAAAACAGGACGATGGAAATCGATTACATTGTGATGGATAGTTAACCTGGCAATCATGTGTCTGACGCGTAAAGCAGCTACAAGTGCAAAAGGTTGTAAATATCTTTTAGTTGATAAAGATGTTAAAATTTGCTTAAAACCCGGTTTTTGAGGATATGTAAGAAATAGAATAATACATTCGTGTCCGTTAAATACCATTTATCTCACAACTCGTTAAAAACGTATCAAACTCGCTTTCGCTCGTTAGATACATTTTGAAACAACTCGTGAGATAAATGGTATCTAACGGTGACTCTAAGTACGCAAACATTGAAGAATAATTAGTACTGGTATTTTCATGCAGCTGAAACTTTTAAGGACAATTATTTATAATATATTTATAAACAACGGAGCTAGGGGAACAGATATAATATATTGACTAAATTTGACAAGATGGTCAACAAGAGGACAAAATATACACCTAATAATATAGAATACATAATACGTGTTTACTGGTGTATATATAGCAATTGGTAGTCACTGTATAGTAGTAATAATAATAGCAATAATAGTAGTTTTAATAATAATAATAGTAGCAGTAGTAGTAGTAACAAGTATAATAATAATAATAATAATAATAATAATAATTGTAATATAGATAGGAATCAATTTTGATTATGACATGAGATACTAGTATTCAATTACCAGGGCGTTTAAAAACCTGGCAAATTACATTTATAAATTTTGCCAACTTCTTTAATATATCATGGGTAAACCAGTTTCGGTGAGCATAAGCATTCAGTTCTAAAACATCAATATTTATTAATACAGTTGTTATCCAAATAGCTACCCTTTTATTAGTATTTCTACACTTCAAATGAGCACTAAACTGGCCGCTATGTAGCGAAATTACCGCAAGTGCGTCAAAAACTGTAACATGGATCAGCCGTAAATGTTGTTAACTACGTAACCTGTTTTGGTGAATTAAACGCTCACAGCCAAACCTTTCCAACACAAAACTGTTCAGTGTTTTATCAAAACATGTATATTGTTCAACAAAACGTAGTTATGATAATTTATAAAAAATATTTTTAATATTTTAAGATAAATTACAATATGGAATTCTAAAGAAACAGTGTTAACAGACAACATTTTAGGAAAACGAATATAACGGTTCTGATGTCTTGCAATTTCATTGCATAAGTTGAGCAAATGTATAGCTATAATGGTATTTTTTTTTAGGTAAAACAAATATAGGCTGCATTCTGAGTTTTAATAAATATATAAACAGATATCTAGAAAGATATTTATGTTAAAACATATAAGGACCATATATTTCAGGGCCGTAGCTAGGATTTTTTGTTTGGGGGGGCAACTGAGTAGTTAATAGTCTAAAACTCCTTAAACAGTTGAGAAGAGAATTTTCTTTAAGTTTCTATAATGCTTTCCGGATTTTTTTCCCCTTGCCCCCCCCCCCCCCCCCCCCCCCCCCCCCCCCCCCCCCCCCTTAGCTACGGCCCTGTATTTTTGGCAAGTATCTGTAAACAGAGTTTTGCCAGCAGACGCCGTGACAATCGTGTGACTAATACCAAGATAGCAGTACAGCTGAGAACAGAAAAAAAAAGTTTTAAAGTTTTCTTTCAAATAACAGTCTTTGAAAATCATAGAAAAGGGGTATTAAGAAATATTTGTTTTTATTATTCGATGTATGATTCTATATAGAAAGCATAGTAAAGTTGGGTCTTTCATACACAGAAATGGTAAAATATAGGTCGTTTTCCACTCTTATGACGATAATATGTCATCCAAAGTTAAATATTTTTGTTGGGAAGTTGGCACTATTGTTAATTGGTTGTCAAGGTTGTACGGGTGGAAGGGTGGAGGAACATATAGCGAATGATAAGTACTAAATTCACGTCTGTATCATCATAATAAACAGAATTTCTTAACCTCAGATAAATCTGGCTTTCTCCTGTGGCCCTTTACATCGTCACTATCGGTGTTAGCGCAATAGTTTGTCTCTTTCTAAGGTGTTGGCACAGAGCCAATATTTGGAAATCAACATGAAATGTGTCTTGAGACCCTAGCAACCACACGTGACAAACTATAGGCAGATTGCTCAGATTTGCGTATCATACTAAAACATGTATCATACTTGAGTACTTTTATGAATGCCAACTCGTGTGATGACTAGTTTAGTATGATACTTTAGATTTAGGTATACTTAAGTTAGGAATGGGTATCAATACAGAGCCAGATTTTTATTACATTTTTCATCATTAATTTTTATTTCAAAATTGATTACACTAATTTGTTTTAAGTCAGCTGAAAACTTTACTCCTAATATTTCAAAATGTTCTGCACCCAGTCTAATTTTCATAGACATCTTTTGCTGCCTTACTATATGACTTTCGATTTCGAATAGTTTATCTTCAAGCCAAAAGCATTATTATATAAATATAAAACTATTAAGGTATGTTAAAAGGATTTGGGAGTTCCATCTCGAATAAACGTTGTGTCGTCTGCATATAGTGATAAGAGGAATTCCTGTCCACCTATTTTTAAACAATTTATTTGGTGAGAATTTCAAATTAATATTGCAAGACTTTTTGCACACATAATAAAATTATATGTCGAGAGGGGGTCGCCTTGCCTACATCCACGTTCTAATTTGAAATGTTTGAAAGCATTGGGGTTTTTTGTAGTGTACCTCTATGTTACAGCTTGGTTGTGTGTATTTCCTCAAACTGTCTACTTATGCCTCATTTCATATTGAGCCTCTGCCCTCTGTTATAGCATTGGTTTTGTGTATTTCCTCAAACTGTCTACTTATGCCTCATTTCATATTAAACCTCTACCCTCTGTTATAGCATTGGTTTTGTGTGTTTCCTCAAACTGTCTGCTTCTACCTATACCTCATTTTATATTGTAATACTACTCTGTGTTATAGCATTGGTTTTGTGTGTTTCCTCAGTATGATGAATCATCGAGAGGAAGTTCGACTGAACACAAGAATTCGACAATGGCGGCTCGTCTCGCTTGTGCTGGCCGTGTGTTTAGCGATCATGCTGATAGTCGTCATTGTACTGGTGGTCAAGGAATACACTACAACAGAGACATCTGGAGGTCGGGTGTGTGGAGGACATCAAACAGAGAACATAGACACGTTAGACTCTTTAAATCCTGGTCCTTTTCATGACTTGACACAAGCTGAACTACGTGCTGTTCACAAATACATTTATGGTTTATCAAAACTCAATCTAGTGAAGCCATCGAGGGCCAGTATGAACACAAGTTATTTGTATGCAGCAGATTTGTTTCTGCCAAGGAAAGAAGACGTATTGGCATTTCTGGACGAGGGAAAAGCACAGCCGCATCGGAAAGCCAAGATTGTCGTGTTCAGGGGAGACAAACAGCTTCCTGTAGTGGAGGAGTATATTGTAGGTCCTTTACCCACACCTGTTTACTGTGACTTGTATAACTCCACTGCCTACAGAAACCCTGTTAACTTCTCATTCAGACCGTTTTCAAAATTCGAGTTTAAAGCCGTTTTTGAGTTTATTGTGCCTATTATTGACAAAGAAATTAAATATATTTTACTTGAAAGTTATGGTGCTACCTTTGTCAACTGTGGCATGAAATGTTTAACAATATACCCTACACCCGTATCTTCTGGAATTATTGGACGTCCTGAAAGAAAGATTTGGCTGGGTATTTACCAGAATATCGAATATGGAACGTTGCACCCAACAGACTTAAGTTTCCTGGTAAACATTAATTCTCCAGATCCTTCCGAAATGTTCATAGAGAAGGTCGTCTATGCTGGCCAGGAATTCGCAAACCTCACGGACTTGGCTATTCGGTACAATAGCAGTGACATGGTTAAACACACAATTCCATTTCCAGATTACTCAGAGGATCTGTTCTCTTCAATGCATCAAAGAGGTCCACGGATACCCGCAGAGTCTCAGAGACCACCACAGCTAGTGGAACCTGATGGTAAACGATACAGTGTTCATAACAGGGAGGTACGATACATGCAGTGGAAGTTTGATTTCAGAATGTCTGTTCTTACGGGACCTCAGGTCTACAATGTCCGCTTCAAAGACACCAGGATTGCGTATGAAATAGGTCTTCAGGACATAGCCGTGTTCTACTCTGGCTACAGTTCGCTTGCTCGAGCGGCAGATTTTCTCGACAGTGTTAGTATCTTGGGAACACGCTGTAGAGCTTTAGTTCCCGGAGCCGACTGTCCCCTCACGGCAACACTTATTGGGAAGTCTTTTCTTGTGGAATCTACAGAAGACCTTGGCTATCTGAGTAACGTGTTCTGTTTATTTGAGCAGAATCTGGGTGTTCCACTACGTCGTCACATGTCGTACGCCCAGAACGAGGGTCAGTGGTATTCCGGGATGCTGAACAGCGCTCTCACCCTCAGAAGCATTATTGTAATCTCCAACTACGATTATGTGATAGATTTTAACTTCTATCAAAATGGTGCCATAGAAGTCAAAGTTCACTCGACTGGATACATATTTACTACATTCTATTCGCAGGAAAAGCATAGTTACGGCTTTAAAATGCATGATAACATTCTGGGGAATATCCATCAGCATCTGTTCAACTTCAAGGTGGATATTGATATACTGGGCACGCGTAATCGTTATGAGACTCTCGATATTTCAACAGAGGAAGTGTCCAACGAGCAGACGACTGGCAATGATGGCGACACCTACTGGCAGGTGAAGTTTGATCACCATCTCAGACGGACGGAATTAGACGCAGCTTACAAGTTCAACTTCGACCACCTGAAATACCATCTTATATTTAACAACAACAAGAAGACATCCCAAGGTGTACAGAGAGCTTACAGGCAAGTATGGTAGCCGACACTCAACACTGTTTAGTTGCCTACAGGCAAGTATGGTAGATAGCCGACATTCAACACTGTTTACTGCTTAACTACAGAACAGCTTCGTTTTCAACCATTAATCTTTGGGTGTAAATTCATGGCGTAACAGAGGGCAGTCCGTGCCGCCTGTGAGAAAATGATGATGTCATTTGTTGTTTTGATTTAGTGCATGTGCTTAAATCGTCGTTTGCAAAGAGCATTTAAACTTTCGAGGTATTACTGCTATTATACCCTATTTTTGACAACATTCGTACTTCTTGCATGATTTTGCTAAAAACTAAAGGAGCTTCATACTAGTAACTAAAGATTGTCAGATATATCATAATCAGTCAAATACAGCTATGATTTTTGTATCTGGTGATAAGTTAGATTCCAACTATCCAGTTGACTGTCATCTTCATTTCGCAACCTCTGGAAAATATTTGTATATTTTTATTGGCTAGGATTCTCATGAGTGGCATGTCAAAGCAGCTCCTTCCAGAAGACAAGAACAACGAGATTTCCATTTCGTGGGCCCGCTACCAGATGGCTGTGACCAAGGTGAAGGACGACGAAAGACAGAGCAGCTCGCACTATGGATTATTTGATTCGCTGTTGCCCACAGTCAACTTCACTACATTTGTAGCAGATGACGACGGTATTGTTGACGAGGTCAGTTTTGTAGATGGAGAAAGTCAGCATTTTACATCTCATCATGACATTGCCAATGATTTGGCAGATAAAATAAATTATAACTCGTCTTTTGCATGCAGTACAGATGTTTTTACATGTTAAAAATAGAGCTGAAAAGCAACCTATTAACTTTTTATCTCAAAATACTGAAGTATACAGCAGACACTTCTCTTTGGAGGAGTTGCAGGATGCTCTTCATAGAGCACATGATACTTCAGTGGGATCAGATGAAATACACTATCAACTATTAAAGCACTTACCTGAATCATCCTTGATAGTTCTATTAAATATCTATAACACAATTTGGACTTCTGGTGACTTTACTTCTGTTTGGAAGAAGACAATTATTATTCCTATTCCTAAGCCTGGTAAGGATCCAACAAATCCTACCAGTTATCGTCCTTTCACTTTAACAAGTTACATTTGTAAAACCATGGAACGAATAATCCATCATAGACTTGTCTGGTATTTTGAGTCCCACAAATTGCTTACTAACGTGCAATATGGGTTCAGATCTCGACGTAGTATGGTTGACCATCTTGTTAGATTTGAAACATTTTGTACGACGATATCATCAATAACCAGCATTTTTGGTATCGGTATTTTTCTTTATCTGGCTTATTGTGGAAGTATGGGATTTTGAAAGTCCTCAATGGCATGGGCCTAAGAAGTCGTATGCCTAATTATATGTCAAATTTCTTAAAAGATAGGTCTTTCAAGGTACGTGTCGGATCCACGTTCTTCGACACTAATCCGCAAGAGATGTGCTTATCTCAAGGTAGCATCCTGTCAGTTACCCTACTTTATGTGAACATAAACAGCATCACACAGTGTTTAAAACCTGGTATTGATATCTCATTGTATGTTGATGATTTTCAGATTTTTTTCAGATCTTCCAATATGAGTATTATCAGACGTTATTTGCAGCTTTGTTTGAATAAGCTTCAACAATGGGCGACTGACAATGGCTTTCGATTCTCAAAGTCAAAGATTTTAAGTATGCATATCTGCTGGAAACGAGGTCTCCACTTACACCCACAGGTGTTTCTTGACATAAGTCCAATTCTAGTAGTTGAGGAGACTATATTTCTGGGAGTAATATATGTTAAAAAGAAGGGTCTAACGGCCCTTAACATTTTAAAGGTTATTGGTAATACAGAATGACCAAAAGGTTATGCTTCGTATGTATAAATCTTTAATTAGATCAAACCTGTATTATGGTGTATTGGGTATGGATCAGCAAGTAAGTCTTACTTGCAGATGCTAGATCATATACACAACCAGGGCTTAGGCTTTGCCTTGGAGCTTTTAGAACATCATCTGTGGAGAGCCTGTATGTTGATGCACACGAACCTAGAATGGGTGCCAGACTTTCAAAGCTTTCTCTGTAGTATGCCACGAAGATTAAGTCAATGCAAAACATCCAGCACATGTATAATGCTGTGTTTGATAATAAATATATGAAGTTGTTTGATGTGAAGCCAAATGCCATTTTCATATTTGGTCTTCATATTAAGCAGTTATTATCCTTTTCAAACACTGATTTAACGGACATTATGGAAACACCGCCATACGTCATACTGCCACCCTGGTGTATCAAACCACCCAAAATTGTATTTGATCCTATGCATCTGAAAAAGGATCACACAGATCCAGTTATTTAAAAAGAGCACTTCATGGAAATTCAAGAGAGGTACCGTGATTACATTCCTGTTTATATGAAAGGATCATGGGATGGGAACTCTGTGGCTTGTGCTACAGTTTTACCATCAGATGCCATACTTTCTATGAGATTGCCAGATTCAGCATCTATTTTTACTGTGGAATCCTGGGCAATCATTCAAGCCGTAGAACAAATTAAGGATTCTGTGGAATCCAAATATATTACACTCACTTTCGGTCTCCAAGCTTTATAAAATATGAAGATAGAACATCCATTAATTGGGATGTTCATACAAAAGTGTATTTTTATTTATTGCTAATTAAGATATTGTAATCAGTCACACTGGCATTAAGGGTATTGGAAAGACAGATACAGCTGCCAGTTCAGCTTTAGAGTTGCCTCATTCCAGGGTCGGTGTGCCCGACATTGATCTTAAACATGATATTAACCAATATATCTTTTCTACTTGGCAAGACGGTGTGGTTGCGAACAAGCTTCATTTCGTCAAACCAGTCATGGGAGAGTGGCAGTCCTCTTACAGGCAGTGTAGGAAGAGTGAAATTGTATTCTGATCATGATCACATCAGGAACATATACATGACACATTCATTTATTCTAAAGAAGTATCCTCCACCTGAGTGTGAACACGGTCAGTGTATACTTTATCAGCTTTATCCTGCGAAAGTTAGAATGGCGAATCTGAACAGGATAAAGCCGATATGTTAAGACAGTAACCAGTTGTTTTATTTATTAACAAGTAATGAAATACTAATCAAACGATACAATTTTATGTCACAACTTGTGGTCAGTGGCCGAAAATATAGAAATTTATCTAGTCATCATATCTTGACAATACATATAAATAGTGCTATTTACATTTTGTTTCAGATTTATGTTATTAATTCTAGTGAGTCTGTTTCAGGATCTTGTATTGTGGCCGACTATACCACATTCCCCACACTTAGTGTTATTAATTCTAGTCAGTTTGTGTTTTATAACCTTGTATTGTGGCCGACTATACCACATTCCCCACACTTAGTGTTATTAATTCTAGTCAGTTTGTGTTTTATAACCTTGTATTGTGGCCGACTATACCACATTCCCCACACTTAGTGTTATTAATTCTAGTCAGTTTGTGTTTTATAACCTTGTATTATAGCTGACTATACCACATTCCCCACACTTAGTGTTATTAATTCTAGTCAGTTTGTGTTTTATAACCTTGTATTGTAGCTGACTATACCACATTCCCACACTTAAGTGTTATTAATTCTAGTAAGTTTGTGTTTTATAACCTTGTATTGTAGCTATACCACATTCCCCACACTTAGTGTTATTAATTCTAGTGAGTTTGTGTTTTATAACCTTGTATTGTGGCCGACTATACCACATTCCCACACTTAGTGTTATTAATTCTAGTGAGTTTGTGTTTTATAACCTTGTATTGTAGCTGACTATACCACATTCCCCACACTTAGTGTTATTAATTCTAGTCAGTTTGTGTTTTATAACCTTGTATTGTGGCCGACTATACCACATTCCCACACTTAGTGTTATTAATTCTAGTCAGTTTGTGTTTTATAACCTTGTATTGTGGCCGACTATACCACATTCCCACACTTAGTGTTATTAATTCTAGTCAGTTTGTGTTTTATAACCTTGTATTGTAGCTGACTATACCACATTCCCCACACTTAGTGTTATTAATTCTAGTCAGTTTGTGTTTTATAACCTTGTATTGTGGCCGACTATACCACATTCCCACACTTAGTGTTATTAATTCTAGTCAGTTTGTGTTTTATAACCTTGTATTGTGGCCGACTATACCACATCCCCACACTTAGTGTTATTAATTCTAGTCAGTTTGTGTTTTATAACCTTGTATTGTGGCCGACTATACCACATTCCCACACTTAGTGTTATTAATTCTAGTCAGTTTGTGTTTTATAACCTTGTATTGTGGTCGACTATACCACATTCCCACACTTAGTGTTATTAATTCTAGTCAGTTTGTGTTTTATAACCTTGTATTGTGGCCGACTATACCACATTCCCACACTTAGTGTTATTAATTCTAGTCAGTTTGTGTTTTATAACCTTGTATTGTGGCCGACTATACCACATTCCCACACTTAGTGTTATTAATTCTAGTCAGTTTGTGTTTTATAACCTTGTATTGTGGCCGACTATACCACATTCCCACACTTAGTGTTATTAATTCTAGTCAGTTTGTGTTTTATAACCTTGTATTGTGGCCGACTATACCACATTCCCCACACTTAGTGTTATTAATTCTAGTCAGTTTGTGTTTTATAACCTTGTATTGTGGCCGACTATACCACATTCCCCACACTTAGTGTTATTAATTCTAGTCAGTTTGTGTTTTATAACCTTGTATTGTGGTCGACTATACCACATTCCCCACACTTAGTGTTATTAATTCTAGTCAGTTTGTGTTTTATAACCTTGTATTGTGGTCGACTATACCACATTCCCCACACTTAGTGTTATTAATTCTAGTCAGTTTGTGTTTTATAACCTTGTATTGTGGTCGACTATACCACATTCCCCACACTTAGTGTTATTAATTCTAGTCAGTTTGTGTTTTATAACCTTGTATTGTGGTCGACTATACCACATTCCCCACACTTAGTGTTATTAATTCTAGTGAGTTTGTGTTTTATAACCTTGTATTGTGGCCGACTATACCACATTCCCACACTTAGTGTTATTAATTCTAGTGAGTTTGTGTTTTATAACCTTGTATTGTGGCCGACTATACCACATTCCCCACACTTAGTGTTATTAATTCTAGTCAGTTTGTGTTTTATAACCTTGTATTGTGGCCGACTATACCACATTCCCACACTTAGTGTTATTAATTCTAGTCAGTTTGTGTTTTATAACCTTGTATTGTGGCCGACTATACCACATTCCCCACACTTAGTGTTATTAATTCTAGTCAGTTTGTGTTTTATAACCTTGTATTGTGGCCGACTATACCACATTCCCCACACTTAGTGTTATTAATTCTAGTCAGTTTGTGTTTTATAACCTTGTATTGTGGCCGACTATACCACATTCCCCACACTTAGTGTTATTAATTCTAGTCAGTTTGTGTTTTATAACCTTGTATTGTGGCCGACTATACCACATTCCCCACACTTAGTGTTATTAATTCTAGTCAGTTTGTGTTTTATAACCTTGTATTGTGGCCGACTATACCACATTCCCCACACTTAGTGTTATTAATTCTAGTCAGTTTGTGTTTTATAACCTTGTATTGTGGCCGACTATACCACATTCCCCACACTTAGTGTTATTAATTCTAGTGAGTTTGTGTTTTATAACCTTGTATTGTGGCCGACTATACCACATTCCCCACACTTAGTGTTATTAATTCTAGTGAGTTTGTGTTTTATAACCTTGTATTGTGGCCGACTATACCACATTCCCCACACTTAGTGTTATTAATTCTAGTGAGTTTGTGTTTTATAACCTTGTATTGTGGCCGACTATACCACATTCCCACACTTAGTGTTATTAATTCTAGTCAGTTTGTGTTTTATAACCTTGTATTGTGGCCGACTATACCACATTCCCCACACTTAGTGTTATTAATTCTAGTCAGTTTGTGTTTTATAACCTTGTATTGTGGCCGACTATACCACATTCCCACACTTAGTGTTATTAATTCTAGTCAGTTTGTGTTTTATAACCTTGTATTGTGGCCGACTATACCACATTCCCACACTTAGTGTTATTAATTCTAGTCAGTTTGTGTTTTATAACCTTGTATTGTGGTCGACTATACCACATTCCCACACTTAGTGTTATTAATTCTAGTCAGTTTGTGTTTTATAACCTTGTATTGTGGCCGACTATACCACATTCCCACACTTAGTGTTATTAATTCTAGTCAGTTTGTGTTTTATAACCTTGTATTGTGGCTGACTATACCACATTCCCCACACTTAGTGTTATTAATTCTAGTCAGTTTGTGTTTTATAATCTTGTATTGTGGCCGACTATACCACATTCCCACACTTAGTGTTATTAATTCTAGTCAGTTTGTGTTTTATAACCTTGTATTGTGGTCGACTATACCACATTCCCACACTTAGTGTTATTAATTCTAGTCAGTTTGTGTTTTATAACCTTGTATTGTGGCCGACTATACCACATTCCCCACACTTAGTGTTATTAATTCTAGTCAGTTTGTGTTTTATAACCTTGTATTGTGGTCGACTATACCACATTCCCACACTTAGTGTTATTAATTCTAGTCAGTTTGTGTTTTATAACCTTGTAGTCCGACTATACCACATTCCCACACTTAGTGTTATTAATTCTAGTGAGTTTGTGTTTTATAATCTTGTATTGTGGCCAACTATACCACATTCCCACACTTAGTGTTATTAATTCTAGTCAGTTTGTGTTTTATAACCTTGTATTGTGGCCGACTATACCACATTCCCCACACTTAGTGTTATTAATTCTAGTCAGTTTGTGTTTTATAACCTTGTATTGTGGTCGACTATACCACATTCCCACACTTAGTGTTATTAATTCTAGTCAGTTTGTGTTTTATAACCTTGTATTGTGGCCGACTATACCACATTCCCCACACTTAGTGTTATTAATTCTAGTCAGTTTGTGTTTTATAACCTTGTATTGTGGCCGACTATACCACATTCCCCACACTTAGTGTTATTAATTCTAGTCAGTTTGTGTTTTATAACCTTGTATTGTGGTCGACTATACCACATTACCCACACTTAGTGTTATTAATTCTAGTCAGTTTGTGTTTTATAACCTTGTATTGTGGCCGACTATACCACATTCCCACACTTAGTGTTATTAATTCTAGTCAGTTTGTGTTTTATAACCTTGTATTTTGGTCGACTATACCACATTCCCCACACTTAGTGTTATTAATTCTAGTCAGTTTGTGTTTTATAACCTTGTATTGTGGCCGACTATACCACATTCCCCACACTTAGTGTTATTAATTCTAGTGAGTTTGTGTTTTATAACCTTGTATTGTGGCCGACTATACCACATTCCCACACTTAGTGTTATTAATTCTAGTGAGTTTGTGTTTTATAACCTTGTATTGTGGTCGACTATACCACATTCCCACACTTAGTGTTATTAATTCTAGTGAGTTTGTGTTTTATAACCTTGTATTGTGGCCGACTATACCACATTCCCACACTTAGTGTTATTAATTCTAGTCAGTTTGTGTTTTATAACCTTGTATTGTGGCCGACTATACCACATTCCCACACTTAGTGTTATTAATTCTAGTCAGTTTGTGTTTTATAACCTTGTATTGTGGTCGACTATACCACATTCCCCACACTTAGTGTTATTAATTCTAGTCAGTTTGTGTTTTATAACCTTGTATTGTGGCCGACTATACCACATTCCCACACTTAGTGTTATTAATTCTAGTCAGTTTGTGTTTTATAACCTTGTATTGTGGCCGACTATACCACATTCCCACACTTAGTGTTATTAATTCTAGTCAGTTTGTGTTTTATAACCTTGTATTGTGGCCGACTATACCACATTCCCACACTTAGTGTTATTAATTCTAGTCAGTTTGTGTTTTATAACCTTGTATTGTGGCCGACTATACCACATTCCCCACACTTAGTGTTATTAATTCTAGTCAGTTTGTGTTTTATAACCTTGTATTGTGGTCGACTATACCACATTCCCCACACTTAGTGTTATTAATTCTAGTCAGTTTGTGTTTTATAACCTTGTATTGTGGTCGACTATACCACATTCCTCACACTTAGTGTTATTAATTCTAGTCAGTTTGTGTTTTATAACCTTGTATTGTGGCCGACTATACCACATTCCCCACACTTAGTGTTATTAATTCTAGTCAGTTTGTGTTTTATAACCTTGTATTGTGGCCGACTATACCACATTCCCCACACTTAGTGTTATTAATTCTAGTCAGTTTGTGTTTTATAACCTTGTATTGTGGTCGACTATACCACATTCCCACACTTAGTGTTATTAATTCTAGTCAGTTTGTGTTTTATAACCTTGTATTGTGGCCGACTATACCACATTCCCCACACTTAGTGTTATTAATTCTAGTCAGTTTGTGTTTTATAACCTTGTATTGTGGCCGACTATACCACATTCCCCACACTTAGTGTTATTAATTCTAGTCAGTTTGTGTTTTATAACCTTGTATTGTGGCCGACTATACCACATTCCCCACACTTAGTGTTATTAATTCTAGTCAGTTTGTGTTTTATAACCTTGTATTGTGGCCGACTATACCACATTCCCCACACTTAGTGTTATTAATTCTAGTCAGTTTGTGTTTTATAACCTTGTATTGTGGCCGACTATACCACATTCCCCACACTTAGTGTTATTAATTCTAGTGAGTTTGTGTTTTATAACCTTGTATTGTGGCCGACTATACCACATTCCCACACTTAGTGTTATTAATTCTAGTGAGTTTGTGTTTTATAACCTTGTATTGTGGCCGACTATACCACATTCCCACACTTAGTGTTATTAATTCTAGTCAGTTTGTGTTTTATAACCTTGTATTGTGGTCGACTATACCACATTCCCACACTTAGTGTTATTAATTCTAGTCAGTTTGTGTTTTATAACCTTGTATTGTGGTCGACTATACCACATTCCCACACTTAGTGTTATTAATTCTAGTCAGTTTGTGTTTTATAACCGTGTATTGTGGCCGACTATACCACATTCCCACACTTAGTGTTATTAATTCTAGTCAGTTTGTGTTTTATAACCGTGTATTGTGGTCGACTATACCACATTCCCACACTTAGTGTTATTAATTCTAGTCAGTTTGTGTTTTATAACCTTGTATTGTGGCCGACTATACCACATTCCCACACTTAGTGTTATTAATTCTAGTCAGTTTGTGTTTTATAACCTTGTATTGTAGCTGACTATACCACATTCCCCACACTTAGTGTTATTAATTCTAGTCAGTTTGTGTTTTATAATCTTGTATTGTGGCCGACTATTCCACATTCCCACACTTAGTGTTATTAATTCTAGTCAGTTTGTGTTTTATAACCTTGTATTGTGGTCGACTATACCACATTCCCACACTTAGTGTTATTAATTCTAGTCAGTTTGTGTTTTATAACCTTGTATTGTGGCCGACTATACCACATTCCCCACACTTAGTGTTATTAATTCTAGTCAGTTTGTGTTTTATAACCTTGTATTGTGGTCGACTATACCACATTCCCCACACTTAGTGTTATTAATTCTAGTGAGTTTGTTTTTCAGGATCTTGTTCTGTGGCTCACTATGGGATTGTACCACATCCCCCACACTGAAGATCTCCCAGTGACGCCAACTGTGGGTGGAAACCTGCAGTTCTTCCTTCTGCCTTACAACTACTTCGACGAATGTCCATCCATGCAGTCACGTGATGCCATCCGAGTGGATCTGAAAAATAAACGGAGTCCAAAAGATGGACTAAAGGTTACCCAATATGTGGATACGACAGGTACCCACTGCACCGTGCACACAGACAGTTTACAGTCACAGTTCAGTGAAAATCCAGATGCAGTTCTACAAACAAAACGTCCTAGGAATGAATTTTAGTCAGACCTGTGCGGCTCGTCACTTGAAATATCTATTAGAAAAGATTGTACACAAACGAAAGACACACGATTGCCTGCTGCAACTGGTCCTAGACAGGATACAGATGGTAGGGTACACGCTAAGTTTGTGACATAATGAGCTAATCTGGAGGGCATGGCGTAGATTGGTCTGCCTGCTGATCCAAAACATTTACATCTTCCTCCATTTTAGCGAGTGGTTATTACTACTTTGGCATCACTTTGAATCCAGCGTCCCTGGCCATATTCTGCCCACCCACTTCGCACAATACACACACAGAGAGAGAGAGAGAGAGAGAGAGAGAGAGAGAGAGAGAGAGAGAGAGAGAGAGAGAGAGAGAGAGAGAGAGAGAGAGAGAGAGAGAGAGAGAGAGAGAGAGAGAGAGGGGGGGGGGGGGAGGGAGGGAGGTAAAACATTACTAGTTTGGCAACTCTCTGAATCCAGCGTCCCTGGCCAAGTCTGCCCACCCACAATACACCAGTTTGCTGGGCTCAGTATTCTAATACTGGTTCAAAGCTTACTGCAGTGAACTCCATGTCACATTTTGAGACAGTTGTCATAGGTGTATGTGTTTCCATTTTTGTTGAGGGGCAGGCTGAATTGTCGCCGAATTAAACGAACATGCCAGAATCTGGATAACATTTATTCATATTAGCATTACTGCTAAATGATTATAATCACTACTCGTTTTTACATGGATTACAACTACTATTTTGTGTAGAAATACATGGTGAAAGCTTGTTTTGCCTCATTATCTCTCATCTTTTTTGCCTGAACTTGAGGATTTGCTCCCGCCTCCATGTCTTGTATGCTGATGATTGTTGTTCTACACCGATTTTAATCTAGGTTCAACTTTCTCTTGCTTCCCATACCTCATACTCTCGGCTGGACCGAGATCAGGTGATTGCTGAATACTTGATAGTAACTGCTAAACAAACCAACCTTTAGATGTTTTTCGGCAAATATCCACCACATATAAAATTAATTTGCAGCCACCAACAAAATGTATTTGAAGACAATGTGATAACTCTACTTTCAGGAAAATATTAAATGAGAGCATCACAGCAGGACTGAGGTACTGTCAGTTTTTGCACAGCTTTACTTAGAATTTATTTCAGAAGTGTCTTTCAAAGCATCGCTCCAAACACATCAAAATCTTTCTGTCACTAAGTGGTCCTGACATAACAAAATAACAGATGTTTTTTGTACATTTATTTACATAAATACATACATTTTTATACTTTTATTTTCATTTTTTCCAACAAGAACACTTGAATTATTGCGTGAACTTATTAACCACAACAGTATATTACTCGACAGTGTCACTGACCATTTGCTTTTTTTAATAATTATCTTGCACATTATTTACAACTTTTTATTTAAATTTTACTTACAACTTCTCATCTCAATTGTCAATTTTGACAAATCCGGTGTCCATCTGGTGGTCCTCGTGTTTGTAGTAGATCAAATGTATTTTATGCAAAACAGAAAATGTACCAGTATGTTGTATTTTGTTACATAACAAGAGATGTTCATCTTAGAGTTGTCTATTTCAAATTACTCTCGTCACAATAAACGTAGCAAGTATCACCTTCACACTCTGTAACTTCCATTTCTGCTATATTTTACACACTAGATTAGAGACTTTTTAGGACAGTGCTCGAAAGTCTCCTATTTTGAAAATTTATAAACAGTGTCAGTTTGCAGGTTTCGAACCTATTGCACTCAATTACATGGCATTTGACAGTCCAGGACCATAACCGCTCGGCCATTAGACCTGCCAGTGGAAACATTTAAGCCTAATTAACCGTAGTTAAGAATGTGTAAAATCAAACACTAGCTTCTTCTTTAAAACATACTCAACAATATATACAATATTTATAGTGTTTAACAGTGATGTATTATTCAGGGTTTGACATACTGAATTCAAACCCATGGTGTCAGTTATACAATATAGAAGTAGTGTTCCCTGTGATACTCAGACTGTAATAAATCTCTAAGAGTATCATGCCAGCTGTTTGTCTTGTATTATGGATTTGAGAATAAACACAGAACCCTGCCATGGTTAAGTCTTGTTCATCTCTGCCAGTGTGTCACACATTTCGGTAATAAGACAGGTGGCTGGTTACTGTCCGTCCCCACCACTTTACGACTGCCACTGCCGACTGGGCAGCACAGAGCTGGTACCACTTCATGACAGAAAGACAGAACACAAAATTGTGCTCATCATTTGTCTATCAGTGTCCCCTTAGGTCTCATCTTCTTCGCTTCTTCTTCAGCCTATAAAACATAAGACAGTTTCAAGTCAAATGGATGAACACTTCTCAATGTTGTATGATAATTACTAAAGTTTTTTGGGGTGTTTTTTGCTAATTGAAAAATAATTTTGTTGCTATAACACTGAAAGGTTCTTGGATGTTGTGTCAAAATGTGGTCATCTTTTTCACAAAAACATAAATTATTTTCAGTTAAAAGACTTCTCAAAGTTAATCACTAACCACATCTGTCAAAATGAATTGATTTTTTTTATTAGGTTCAGTATGATCTGAATTATAACAAACTGATATAAAAAATGTGTAATAAAGCTGCTCAAGGTTAATCCTAAAACATCATATGACAACACATTAATGTTGTTAGCTGAAGTGTGGCATGAATTGTATCGGTTTCATTTCCTCTGACTACTATGTGTCAGAATTACCAAATGTTTGACATTCAATAGCCTATGATTAATTAATCAATGTGCCCTAGTGGTGTCGTTAAACAAAACAAATGTTTTTCTTTCTTTTTTTGTATCAGTTATTCTTCTGTGTGGCTAACAGATGGGTATTGTTTAAGTTCATCACACAGTAAGTCGCCTGGTCCGACGACAATATTGAATTACACACACTACCTGTTCATCTACCGGTATGTTATTCTATGGTGTGTCTAACAGATGGGTATTGTTAAAGTTCATCACACAGTAAGTAGCCTGGTCTGAGAACAATATTGAATTAAACACACTACTTGTTCATCTACCGGTATGTTATTCTATGGTGTGTCTAACAGATGGGTATTGTTAAAGTTCATCACACAGTAAGTCGCCTGGTCTGACAACAATATTGAATTAAACACACTACCTGTTCATCTACCGGTATGTTATTCTACTGTGCGTCTAACAGATGGGTATTGTTATAGTTCATCACACAATAAGTAGCCGGGGTCCATATTTTCGAAGCCATCTTAGCCACGATATGTCGTAAATCTGTCGTAAGTGACTGCGGCAAATGTCGTAGCGTATTTTCGAAATTGTAACTGCAATATGTCGTAAATACATGGTAGATCCTACGACAAATTCCTACCTGTCGTAGACAAGAGCCAATATGGCGCCTTACTTCTTATTTCATGGTTATGACGAAAATATAGCTCCCCAATTTTGTAAACTCAAAGTATTTTGCTGTCAAAACTTTAAAACAGTTTATTGCAACCGTGACCTTCGATTGTTACGCTACCTATTTCAGAAAATTTACCAATCGACATAATGGGGCCTGATCAGGGTTGTTGAAGAAGGCACAGGTGTGAAATGCGACATGCACCTAAATAATGTATCGGAAATCCCAAATAAAAGAAATATTACTGAAGTTAACCCAATTGACAATTGTTCACTATTTACAGCAATAAAAAAAATAGACATGAACTTTTCCAAAATTAATATTTGCAATGTCTTAGTGGTACATAAAAAATGTAAAGATTTTTTTTAAATATTTAAATAAAATATTATTTTATTAAATAATATTTATACTGCATTATTTAGATAGTAAAATATGTTGTGTGAACGTTTGAGAGGGTGGGTGGATGTATATACAAACGCTAAGTAGTGTTACATGGGATGAATGTAACGCACTTTTTTATTACTAAAATATTTTGTTTGTTTTTTAATGTGTTTTTTGGGGGTTTTTTACCTTCTCATAAACACTGTCACGGCTATAGTTCTTCACACAGGGAACGCCTTTTTCATATTATGAAATTTACTACAAATTTTTTATTTCTAAGCGATTGTTTTCTAAACTGCACACAAAATAGTAAAAAAAAAAGAATTTACTTCCGAAACACTTACTTTTCTTGTTAAGTAAAACCAAAACTGAAATTATTTACAAAAAACATTTTTGTAGGAGGATGGGACAAAGTATATATATATATATATATATATATATATATATATATATATATATATAGATGTAAACACACAATAAATCAAGTTGAAATGCATGTATATCTGCACCATTGGCGTAGCCAGGATTTTATATTGTCCCCCCCCCCCCCCCCACCCAATATAAAATCCTAGCTACGCCAATGGCGCAGATTATGCACGTCTTGTATAGGCAGGTAACCCATATTGGGGAGGGGGCAAATCCACACTATGTATTTATGTATGTATGTATGTATGATTTTATAAAATTTAATAGTTTAAAAAGGTTTGATTGGGGGGTGGCATGACCCTGTGCCCCCCCCTCACACACACACCACTGATCAGCGCTTTCCAAAATTGCAAAACAAAATTTTTAAAAATAAAATCAGTTTATTCATAAGTACATAAACAGCACCTTAAAATTATATTACACCCATAGCATGTCTTGTTTGGAAATGGGGGAGGTCTCCAAACTTTAAAAAAAAAAATTAATTGCGGGGTGTATGGTTTAGCGTTACAGGGGGAGGGAGGTGTCTAATTTTGACAAACATATTTGGACGGCCCTTTAGACTGTATTTTCGTTCTTGGATTTGTGATTTTTTGTTATTAAAGTATAAAATTAAAGTTTGTTTTGTTTAATGACACCACTAGAGCACATTGATTTATTAATCATCGACTATTGGATGTCAAACATTTGGTAATTTTGACATATATAGTCTTAATGAGAAAACAATTTTTTCCATTAGTAGCAGGGGATATTTTATATGCACCACTCATAGACAGGATAACACGTACCACAACCAGTCGCGGTGCACTGGCTGGGACGAGAAATAGCCCAATGGACCCACCGACGGGGATCAATCCCAAGCCGAACGCGCATTAAGCGAGCGCTTTACCACTGGTCTAAAATATTCAGGATAAAATAATTTAAAAAACTGATTTATGTGTATATATAGTACTTTGTATTCTGGGACTAATGTAGCCTAATCACTATTAAGCAGCCAAAAAGAAGAGAAAAAGAATGTTGAACTTCTTCCCTACATCGGATATTAAAATTTCCACTTCAATGGAACATTAGTTTCCCTTACGGGGCCTCTTTGTCGGTGGTTCGGATGCTTGCGTAGTATCCATTCTGGAAAGTCAGCTGTACTGAGATGACATTTAGAGGGAATTTCTTTGATGACATCACCGAGAAATACCCCATCTTTTCTATTTCCACTTAATGAGAGTTCCCATTTTTGTTTACGATAAATATCGTAAATCATGACACACTAAGAGAACTTTACGATACCTTCGAAAATCTGTTGTATCTTAAATCTACGACATTCATATTTTGCTCGTAAGTGGCTACGATATGTCGTAGCTAAGATGGCTTCGAAAATACGGGCCCTGGTCTGACAACAATAATTAATTCAACACACTACCTGTTCCATCAGTCTCCGTTTGCTCATTCCCTTCCTCAGAAGCTGCTTCTCAATCACCTTGGCATTGGCTGCGTACGAATCAGCTATTTCTTTCTGAAAAAAAGTAAAATAAATTTTGAGAAATAAATCCTCAATACATTTTTCTACTCCTAAAGGAATTCAGTAATGAAGTTTGGGGGGGTTGGGGGGAGGGGGGGAGGTTATGTAATGAAATTAAGTCCAGCAAGGATTTGTGAAATTAAGAGAACATTTTGGGGGTTTCTACTGCATTATATCATTTCACCTTCACCTTTGCCTGAAGGAAACTTTAAATACAACTGGTGAGACATGTGATATCTTCTGAACAGATTTTTCAGGGTTCTAGTAAACTGCCAGTGAAGTAAGTTTATTTGGAACACGACTACTGAATTAAAGTGAGTCACCTGACCTCAATATCGCTATGGCAGGTCAGGCTGAACATTCCAACAAAACCAGGTGAATGTGAGAAACTTGAGATAGGTGGAAACGGTTAACAGACAATGGGCAATACTGTTTATATAAAATTACTGCATTTGCATCTAAATATACCACTGTCTGTTATTTTAATCACAGAATACTGTATAGATGTTTTTAAAATCTAATTAATAAGTTTACATTGTTTGGCCTACTCTGTTAAGGGGTAAAATATAAAATCAATGTGAAAACAGATTATAAAGTGATCAGCCAAGGTGTGTGTGTGTGTGTGTGTGTGGGGGGGGGGGGGGGGTGTGACTGGGGACTGGCAAGATCTTACACTAGCGTGACTGACTGACACATCATTTACAATAATAACACACTCTGTGTATAAACTTTTAATACAAAACAGTACTGTTTTATTCTGTCTGAAAAGTGTTTATATATGTTCTTTCAAGGATAATTTTTGTTTCTTATTACGATTTATCCAGATTTCTGACAAGAAGAATAGAGATATTAAAAAGTAATTTTATTATAGCCTTACCGCTTCAATTTCCTCTTCCTCTTCGTCGACCGTGGACACTGTGACCGAGCTGAATTTACCCATATTCTTAGTGTGCTTTGTTAGGGTGACCTGGACAACATGAACAAATTCGTGCAATTAGCTAATGCAAGTAACCCATTACTTTCATACACAATTTGCAAAGCAATACAGCAACATTTTCAACTATGTAAAACGTCTCACTTCTAAAACAATAATTGAAAAAACAAAACAAGATATGTGTTAATTTTAAAGTATTAAACAGACTACCTTAAGTTTTCTGCCATTGTAAGATGTTTCCAACTAATAAAAATCTTTTGATGATTCAAAATTACATTCTAAATATAGTTTCTTGTTTAGAATGTCGGAGTCTGTATATTCAGTGTATTTTTGTCATCCTAAGCTTTGTAAGTATTTGTTCAAACCGGATTTGGTCTCCTAATAATTTGTATATACAACAAACAAAAAACATTAGGAAATAAAGAGAAGTTTGACCTAGGATGATTAGAAACACATTTAATATATAGCCATTGATATTTGATGCAGACAAATTCATTGAATGTGTAATTTTAGTCAACATCTTAACAACAAACGCAGGAGAGTCTCTTAAAGTCATCCACATTGTTGAAGAAAAGAAGTTTGTTTTATTTAACAACACCACTAGAGCACATTGATTTATTAATCATCGGCTACTGGATGTCAAACATATGGTCATTTTGACAAAGACATAGAGAGGAAACCCGCAACATTTAGCAAGGGATCTTTTATATGCAACATCTCACAGACATGACTGCACATACTACGACCTTTGATATGCCAGCCATTCTTGGGAATGAATGAATCAAGCAATCAAGCAATCAATACATCGGCTATTTGGTGTCAAACTAAGGTAACTGCATAATGATGATCAACGTCAATACAAACCTTCTTGGGAGCTGCTAACTGACTGTACACATCTGTCTTGAAGCCGTCGGTCTCACGCTTGATGGCTCCATCCACCACAAACATCACATTGCTGTTACCTTGGTGATGGTAGTACAGCCACAGACCACATCTGACAACAAAACACAGCAAATTACATCATCAAATAGCTTACATCACAATGTTACATCATCATCAAATAGCTTATATCATAATGTCACACAACTGTAAAAATACACAAAAATCAAAAGCAATATTTACTGCTTATATACTTTGAAAACAAGACAAATAGAGGCTTACAGTATACTCTTCCCCCATCCCACTCCGAACAGCAAATTAATATAATCCCCTTCACAGTTGCTGGCAGCTTCCAACATCTATGTACAGTTATTTACACAGTGTGTATTGATGATCCTAATTCATTTGCAGTTATACACTCTCCACAGTCTAGTCACCATGAAACATTGCACGTTGGTTGTTGTTAGTTGTAAAATAAACTCTCCTCCACCTATCATGCTAATGGGCATATTAGTTTACAATTACATTTAATAATGTAAATCGTTCTCACTAAACTGAAATGTTCATGTCTTTTATACTGAAGGCTGATTTCAAAGAAATGCAAGTTATGGTGACTATTGTAAATTAAATAAGTAATTCTAGTACACATACCGTTTACACTTTTGTCTGTACTGCTTTTCAATTCCTTCAGGTCTAAAAAGAAAACGAAACACAACAAAATGCAAACAGAGTCTAAGGTAACTGGCTACTTGTCTACTGTCATCACTTATCTGCATTCAAGATTCAATAAACACAAACTTCACAGACTAAAATCAATACCTGAAATGTGCTTACTTTACGCTCAATATTCATCAATGGTCCATCTCAGGGCTAGCTCTGCCACTCATCAATTGTGAATTTTTACAACGACTGGCAAATCTTATTTTAATTTGGTAAAATCGTTGCATGTAATAATTGGTGTTTTGTTGGAAATTAGCTGGGTTTTGCATTTTGTTAGATAATTTGGCGAAATGTTTTGCTCATCCTGAGTTAACTGCATCGCAACTAGAAATCCACGACTACCGTGTATCACTGTTCATTAGCTGACTCTGTGGACAAGCCAATACATAGTACAATATTAAAGGTTGTGGTCCTGACGGTGGAAAAATTCTCCTGGAGACTACGTTTAAAAATTATCAACTGTTTGACATCTACTCTTAAACAAAACAAAGTTTCAAGTATATTATTGTCAGAATTATCATAAGTTTGACGTGCAACAGCCGAAGATGAATGAATATTAATACATCACCTTCTTAAGTAGACAATATCATCTGGGTCACAGGTCAACTTGTGTGCATGCTTCTCACTATCAATAACACGCGAGTGGTCTCGCTTTCTTAATGGCAACTTCTCCATAGGGCAGTCTAAAAAATATATACAGATAATACAGGATTTTCAACGGGCACGACACTAGTTGAAATGTAGGGCATTGTTAACACAAATCGGTTTTTTTTTTTTCTTTTAGACAAATGCTGGATATAATTGAATGTTTGACATTCAAAAAACATTATACATGTAAATACATTCATGAATGGAAGAACGAATTAATATTTTCATTCATGTTTCTTTTTAATTTATTGACCATTTATTAAATGTTTTGTGGAAAAAATATTCATAAATTGATAAGATTTCAAGTACATTTATAAGTATGTATGTATAATTATTAGATCAATGGACTAAATATAAAAACAATTATGCCTTAATTAATATTTACAGAATATTATCACCACCTACATGTAAAATTAGTTTTTTTCTTTTATTGTGGCTAGTATTCATACTAATTAATACCATCTACAAAAGTAAAATAAGTAAAAAAGGAAATATGGTCATCTGATTAAATTGTACCCCCACCATAGATAGATAACTAGTTTAATGTGCCCATATACCACTAGAGTTTCGAACACACCCATCCAGAGTCCGACCTCCGATAAGATGGCCTGACTTGGGATGGGGGGGGGGGGGGGGGGGGGGGGATAGAGTTGAAAATGGGCAGAATTTTGAAAATAGCAATTAGTGAAAAAAGTTAATAGAATTTTAAAAAATTACAATAAAAAGTTACAAGCCAAAAATAAAAAGAATTGACTGCTCGGCTAAATATTTATATAATTTGGAGCATTTTAAAAGGACAGTCCAAAAATAAATAAGAGAAAGAAGAGAGGATCGGACTATTTAATAATATTTTTAAAAAAGAAGTAATTTCGACATAAAATTTTGAATGGAGGTCTAAAAGTTTAAAGTCCGATCTATATGGTCCTCACCTACCAGACTGATGGAACGTACGATACACATTTTTTCACTATTTTGTTTCTCCATGGGTGAAGGAAGCTTCCCAATAAAGTTTAGTTGAAAATAAGTTTAGTAGTTGTGAAGAAATCAGTTTTAATGCAATTCTCTATCCAACACCAGTAAACTCCCCCCCCCCCCCCCCCCCTCCTCACTCATGCACAAACAGGGGACCCAACATTAATGAAATTGACAATAATTATAAATCATCTATTAGACTTAAACTTAGTTGGAAGGGGTTAGGTGGCTTTGGAGAAGAAGTCAAAGATATAACTTGTTTTAATACATGTCTCCATATCAGGCATCAAAATTAGCAAAGTGTCTGGTAACACATGTACAGGTTACCACAAAATATAGACCTTGTAACTTATAGGTTACAACACATTTACATAATTTCCATTGTTAGTATATTACTAATACTAAAAACTACCTTTTATACAGATACACTAATATTTTGTTATTCATTCTATATCCGATACTATATGTGTATCTAAATAACACTCAGTTGATTAAAATTTAGGTTGTGTACTTTTAGTTTAAATAATATGATTCTGTGGAAAATGAAGTACTGTTCTCGACTTTCTTCGTAAGCTCCTGTTAACCTGAACAACCATTCTCAGCTTATTTTGATTCCTGTATATACCACTATACAAAACCTTCACCTCCTTCCCGGGGACAACAGGAACTCCAATATTAATGACATTCACAAATTATATTTATATAAACTAGTCGACGAAATTAAATATCTATATAAAATTTTTTTTAGATATCCTTATAATACTTTTTATTCATCAGGGAATAAATATATTTTTATTGAGACATGTTATCTTGATTTGAGCATTACACAAAAAAGTGTTAGCATTACTGTTTTGGGGCAAGCTGACCAGCATTTGTAGAGCTAGAACTAAGGTCGACGACAGTCACTTTTCACACCCTTGTTTCAGCCTTGTTCACAATAAATACAGCATATCTCACCGTAATTTCACTTGAAATTCATAGTTTGTAGGAAAAATATCCGCCCGGTCCCCCCTTCCCCTAACCCTAACCTTAACTCCAACCCTAGCCATAACCCCAGCCATAACCCCAACTCTAACCCTAACTAAAAATAATAATGGAGGGGACCGGGCGGATATTATACCTTAAGTTTTAAAAGATGAAAGAAATAAAAAGTATTTTTTGTCAAAATATCATATCCAAAAATTAGCGTTGGATATGTTTTACTGATTGTGTACGAAGCCAAAAAAAGGGTCCAAAAAGTGACTGTCGTCGACCTTAGAAGGGACTGAAATTGCAACTATTTTCCGGTCCGTTTTGATCCGTGTATTACTAACCAAGAATAAGACACATTTGCCCGCATATACAATAATACACATAAAGAGGTTTTTCTCCTTGATACTCTTCCTGATCTTTAGTATCAGTACAAACAACACTTTTTGACACAACTTTAGGCATGGTGATTCGTTTTTCACAACGCCTTGTTTAAAACGTCATCAAATTATGAGCAGATCGGTCGCGTACAACTTTATAAAATAATATACTTTTATCCGAAATATTAATTGTATTAGATATTGATCAGTACATAATTATTTATTATTTAAGCATATATTTTTTATTGCAAATATGTTGTTAACTTTCCTTTTCCTTTTTTTTTTTTTTTTTAACTTAACAAACACAAAAAATGTGACGTTTACTACACTTCCGGTTTCCGAAAGCAAGGCTATTGTGAAATATTTAACATTAAGAACGCTTTGGAAAACTACTAAATATAATATTTAGTTATGATACAAACATTTCTTCTACTATAATATTTAGTTATGATACAAATTTTCCTAATGTATTGAATTACTTAAGCAGCAATTTATGAATTGCTGATTAAATAATAAAGACAAGTTCAGAAGTTTTTTCTTCACAATGAGTTCGGGCAGTCAGGTTGAAGAATTGGTTTTTCCAAACTGTGAAAATGCCAGTGAAAAATACGAAAAATTGGCCAAAATTGGCCAAGGAACATTTGGGTAAATATTCAATGATCAATCTAATTAAAATTAGCTCCACTATTATATGTGGATCTAACAGCATCCCATTGGAGCTCATGTCCAGTTGACCTTTCATTCGACCAGGTCAGGTCATTTAAAAAATGTATGTGTGTATATGCCACAAAAGCCTCACGCATGCCTGTCCAGGCCAGGAGGGGGCAGGGGGGTAAGTTTGAGGTGGGCAGAATTTGGAATAAAACATTTAGTGGTCAGTCAAAGACCTAAGTCGTAAGGAGAATAATCGGTATCAGATTGTTTCGTAACCATACCGTTTCATACCATACCAGTTCGTACCCAAAAGCATACCAGTTCGTACCCAAAGGCATACCAGTTCGTAACCAGAGGAACATCGGCATACCAGTTCGTACCCACATTTGTACATGTTATTTAATGAAAAACAAAACAACAAAAATCCAAGCCAACTGCATTTTAATAATTAGCGATTAGAAATTGTCACGAAGAATCATGTCAAGCGAAGTCAGCTTATTTGTAGATATATTTCAAACACATTATGATTACTTTCTACGTCCGTTCGGACTAAGCAAAAAGCAGACTGGACGTGTTGCGACAGATACTAAATATGTGTTAAAGCAAATGGATAAATTAAAACAAAAAGTTGTATTCTTCTATCAAAAATGTATTATATCGGACAATGTAGGCATTATTAGACCTAAAAAAAAGTCCACATTCCAAAAACATGGGATATCAGATCTTATTATATTTTTGTTATGTGTGCGCACGTGAGTACGTGTGCGTGTATGAATGTTTTTGTTTTGAGCATATATAAGTACGAAGAGAGGATCGGTCTTGCAAAATATTCCGATCGATATCTCGGAACGGTTATGCATAAAAATAAACACCATCGCTGCATGTGGAATCGACACCAAATTACAAGACAAAATAATTGCTCTTTGGCTACGAAAAGGTATGCTTTTTGGTTACGAAACGGCATGCTTCAGTGATGCACAGCACATAATTGTTAATTTAATGCTTATAAAAGATACTGAGTGATTATTACAAAACATTTTTTGTTAAATGTTACAATATGTTTGTAATATAACATTATAATTGTGTATTTAAAAAAAATATTAATGTTAGGTGTAATGTATGACATTATTTAATTGTTTACGGACTGGTATGCTAGTGGTTACGAAACGGTATGGTACGAACAGGTTTGGGTACGAAACGTCTAGAAACCAGAATAATCTGCTGTATCCTACACGTCTGGACTAAGAAATTAAATCCAAAAGTAGTTTTGATTGCTCGACCTAAAAGGTTTTATGGTGATTTGAGCAATTGAACAGGCGCCAAAGTAAAGTGCGTTGACTGTTTACCAAAAAATAAACATAACAATTTTTAACCACGGCCAAAAAATTTAAAGTCCAACTAAGCCCCAAAAAGGAGGTTACCTCTCCTAGGAGAGGTTGGCTACTTCGTCGGTAACGTTGGAGACTCACTGAGGGCCGGCAGCAGATATTGACGCTGACGTAGAGTCCGAACTACAGTGGAGTAGTCTGGGCCACAGACCGCTCTATCATCTTGTGCAGAAACTTGTTGTCGATCTTGGGGAAACAAGATGGCTTGTCTGTATGTCTGGTCCCTCTGGTCGAGAGCACAGGCGACAACATCTAGCTTCATCGGGAGCTCGATTCGGAATGTTCATTCAACCAATCAAAACTTTACTTTCAAAATCATGCCAGTGATTTGGAAACATTTGGGGTTATGCTGAGGGTATACGAAATGATTCAGGTGAATTACGAAGTATGCCGGAAACTAATTGCAATATAACATTTTATATAAAATTTGTTTCAAGATGAAACAAAAAACCGTGATGGTATAGCCATAAAATCTGTTTATACTAGTATACAATCCAGAGTTTATTACTGCACTTTTCCCCCGTTTTTTTCAATGTTAAAATAGACCAACAAGTTTGCCTATTGCATAAAAGGTCTCGCCCGATATTTTTAGAATTTGTATGCTCCCGAATAATGCTATAAAAGGCGAAGTGTAATTGGTCAATATTAAAATTGTTATTTATAGATGAAATGTCACCTGGACATGAGAGTCCACACAATGTTGTTAGATCTACTGGTAGACCCAGAAGAGCTAATTTTAATCAGATTGGGTAAATATTATAAATCAAATATTGGCAAGTTCAAGATTCTGCTTTAGATGTTTGACATGATTACTGTTAAAATTGTTTTATATTGTACCATCATACAATTTCGATCAACATATGTTTTTGTATATTACGTTACTATCAACCTGATCAAAAACAACAAAGTGTCTTTTTTTTCTCTCAATATTAAAAATGCTTTAAATCAAGCTACAAACTTTATCTTTAATTATAATACCATAAATATTGTGCATGTTATCAGTTTTTGCTAATTTTAATGCAATATTTTGGTACTAATAAAGTGCCTGACATAGCAAAGTTATTGTCTGCTACATTGACATTAATTTGATGAAACATGTCAAAAGTTAGATGATGTGCTACTGATACTTACACTGAACAATAAAAATTAAGGACGACTAATTAGGTTACCTCCTATGTCATTCATTGCAAAGTTCTTTTCAGTAATTTCTAGCTGGGGCCTGTTTACATGTACATTTACATTTAGTATAAATCAAGGTGGTTTGGTGGAGTTAGATTTTATGAAAATATATAGGTCTCTACCTCTGTCAGAGTACTTAAGGTGACATTGAAGATTCCGAATTTTGGTTCCTCATGATACATAGAACAAAGGAATTAAACATTAATCTATCACATGAACATAATCTAAATATGTTTTCAGTAAAAACTTTTTATTGTTCTGAGAATTATTCAATATTTTACAAGTTTAAAACATTTTATGATTTTATTTTCAAAAGAAGAATTTGATGTAAATTATTGCACAGAGTGTAAAAACCTGTACGATTTAGCGGCATGTTTTTCGGAGGAAAATTTGATGTTCATAGGAGATTATCACTATGTTTCACAATAAACTAATGTGATAGGTAAAGTATTATTGTATTTATGAAGTATTGTTTATATTATTTATTTATTTTTATTTTTTGCTTATCGTATTGAAAACACATGATGCCAGGATAACATTTCATGAAGTTTTTAATAAATTATTTAAACTGATTTAGTGTTTATATTGAACAGGGTTTCTGCCAGAGGGTAAAATGAGTATGGCGCCAGACCCAAATATTTTGCAGATTTAAATTTTTTAAGTTAACCTTTTGACAAAATTAATTACTGTTATCATTACTGTATGATTTTCTTAACACTAACCCTAAACTTAACCCATTTTCTTTCTGGGGGAGGCCCGCTATACCCCCTGTTGACTGTGGTTACATTCAATTCTATAGCGCTCACACACCTTCATTTTATTTAGAGAGGTGCAAAATACAGCGCTCCTACTTCAAAGAAATTGTCTACCCATTTTGTTTTTCATTTTAGCCATGTTATCATATCAAATTTATAATGATAAAAACATTTTGCTTAAATTTATTTATAGATATTAATTATTTAAAATGGAAATTTTCAGATTTACTTGTTACATATTTACTTATTGTATTTCAGTGAAGTGTTCAAGGCCAGAAATCGGGAAACTAAAGCTTTGGTTGCCATGAAGAAAGTTCTGATGGAAAATGAAAAAGAAGGGGTGAGGTTGTCTGTCACTACTGATCACATATACATGTATCATTCCATGAAGTCATAAAAATTTTCATTTGTGAATTATTTTTTAAAATTGAATATTTTTGGTAATGTTTGGTACCAACATACATCATCATGTGATATAGATATGAGGTTAAGACACACTACATGTAGTTAATTGGGTACTCGATCAGGCTTTCAGAATATGTCTTCAGGTCTGAAAATACCGGGTGAGTCCTCATAATGTCCAAGTGACTGATTTGATTTCAATAGCAAAGATTGTGAATAGTTAGCTTGCACATATTATATTGACAAAAAGAAATTTTGACTAGCACACATTGAACAATGATTGAATCAGTATCATGGTACTTTATTCCAATACTGGGGTCGGCTGGGGTTAAGCAGCTTCCTTTCAAACAACCAGTGCAAGGTGTGATCTTACCATATGTTTAGGTGGATGATAAACACCACTTCTGAGATAACATTATGGTTTGCTGGGGTGCACCTCACATGTGAAGAACTGTAACAAAATCAAGTACTGAGCTATACAGTCATCTCATAATGATATATTTATAATATGTAATGATGTTTGGCAGTTTATCGGGCGAGTTTAATTTTAAAGTCAACAGAGGAACTCAATATATATTCCATGTTTGATGTTTATGTATAGGTGTCACTACTTCTTTTTACTTATTTGATATTTTAATTTTATATGTACTGTTAACGTTTTTCTTTTTCTTTTTTCAGTTTCCCATAACTGCTATCCGTGAAATAAAAATCTTGCAACTTCTTCGACATGAGAATGTTGTCCAACTTATTGAAATCTGCAGAACCCGGGGTATTTAGTTTTTATCATATAATATCTTACATTTTCAGTATGTGATATTTTTAAGATCACATACTTTAAGAATTTGATAACTTTGCAAATTAGATGTAAATTAATTGAGGTCACGGCACTATGTTGATTGACATTTAACCAAACATACTTGTGTGACACTCCATAATTGACGTATGCATTCATAGTCATAGAATAAAAACATTTCAATGGCAATTTGACACTGAAAGCTGTCCAGCGTTCAGAAAACAAAAAACCGTTAAGCCCTAGTTTGTTTTGATGTAAGGACATCCAAAATGACGTCATTCGAGTTTGACGTCATTTCCATTCAAAAATACACCGCGCCACATATTCTTACATCATTTGAAAATCTAGTAATGGCGGACTAGAATTAAAGTTGCGTGTACAGTTTACAAAAACATGTATTAAGCTTGAAATTAGATGATAAAGAGATTATTACCCTCGTGTATTTCGGTATCGTCAATATCATATATTAGGAATAAAAATAATGTATTATGCTCGCCAGAGGCTCGCTCGCATAATACAATTTTTATTCCTAATATATGACATTGACGATACCGAAAAACACTCTGGTAATAACCTCTCTTTATTATAAACCAAGCCTTTCAACCTATGTTACATACAATGTAGGTTGGTCTAATACACAGGAAACAACCAACAACTTTACACCAACATTACATTGTCATCAAAGAAATTAATAACTGCATCAAATATACTGTATAGTCAGATTTATGTGTGTATTAAAACAATGGCATTAAATATCTTTTTATTTCAAAACACTTCTAGTTATTTCAATACTAGTGTGTCTTACACTACATTCTTACAACTGTTCCAAAATATTGGATTGAAGATTTTAAAAATGCTAGGGCATTCCTTTAAACGATTTTATCACACACATATAAGTAATGATAGTGGTTATTTGATGTGCTAATTAATAAATTAGTTAATTAGGTCATCCATGTTGATGAAGGTTGAAGGCCTTGACAACTCAAGCCTGTTAGGCCAAACAAAATAAATTAGTTAATTAGGTCATCCATGTTGATGAAGGTTGAAGGCCTTGACAACTCAAGCCTGTTAGGCCAAACAAAATAAATTAGTTAATTAGGTCATCCATGTTGATGAAGGTTGAAGGCCTTGACAACTCAAGCCTGTTAGGCCAAACAAAATAAATTAGTTAATTAGGTGATCCATGTTGATGAAGGATGAAGGCCTTGACAACTCAAGCCTGTTAGGCCAAACAAAATAAATTAGTTAATTAGGTGATCCATGTTGATGAAGGTTGAAGGCCTTGACAACTCAAGCCTGTTAGGCCAAACAAAATAAATTAGTTAATTAGGTGATCCATGTTGATGAAGGTTGAAGGCCTTGACAACTCAAGCCTGTTAGGCCAAACAAAATAAATTAGTTAATTAGGTGATCCATGTTGATGAAGGATGAAGGCCTTGACAACTCAAGCCTGTTAGGCCAAACAAAATAAATTAGTTAATTAGGTGATCCATGTTGATGACGGTTGAAGGCCTTGACAACTCAAGCCTGTTAGGCCAAACAAAATAAATTAGTTAATTAGGTGATCCACGTTGATGAAGGTTGAAGGCCTTGACAACTCAAGCCTGTTAGGCCAAACAAAATAAATTAGTTAATTAGGTGATCCACGTTGATGAAGGTTGAAGGCCTTGACAACTCAAGCCTGTTAGGCCAAACAAAATAAATTAGTTAATTAGGTGATCCACGATGATGAAGGTTGAAGGCCTTGACAACTCAAGCCTGTTAGGCCAAACAAAATAAATTAGTTAATTAGGTCATCCACGATGATGAAGGTTGAAGGCCTTGACAACTCAAGCCTGTTAGGCCAAACAAAATAAATTAGTTAATTAGGTCATCCACGTTGATGAAGGTTGAAGGCCTTGACAACTCAAGCCTGTTAGGCCAAACAAAATAAATTAGGTCATCCATGTTGATGAAGGTTGAAGGCCTTGACAACTCAAGCCTGTTAGGCCAAACAAAATAAATTAGTTAATTAGGTCATCCACGATGATGAAGGTTGAAGGCCTTGACAACTCAAGCCTGTTAGGCCAAACAAAATAAATTAGTTAATTAGGTCATCCACGATGATGAAGGTTGAAGGCCTTGACAACTCAAGCCTTGACAACTCAAGCCTGTTAGGCCAAACAAAATAAATTAGTTAATTAGGTCATCCACGATGATGAAGGTTGAAGGCCTTGACAACTCAAGCCTGTTAGGCCAAACAAAATAAATTAGTTAATTAGGTCATCCACGATGATGAAGGTTGAAGGCCTTGACAACTCAAGCCTGTTAGGCCAAACAAAATAAATTAGTTAATTAGGTCATCCACGATGATGAAGGTTGAAGGCCTTGACAACTCAAGCCTGTTAGGCCAAACAAAATAAATTAGTTAATTAGGTCATCCACGATGATGAAGGTTGAAGGCCTTGACAACTCAAGCCTGTTAGGCCAAACAAAATAAATTAGTTAATTAGGTCATCCACGATGATGAAGGTTGAAGGCCTTGACAACTCAAGCCTGTTAGGCCAAACAAAATAAATTAGTTAATTAGGTCATCCACGATGATGAAGGTTGAAGGCCTTGACAACTCAAGCCTGTTAGGCCAAACAAAATAAATTAGTTAATTAGGTCATCCACGATGATGAAGGTTGAAGGCCTTGACAACTCAAGCCTGTTAGGCCAAACAAAATAAATTAGTTAATTAGGTCATCCACGATGATGAAGGTTGAAGGCCTTGACAACTCAAGCCTGTTAGGCCAAACAAAATAAATTAGTTAATTAGGTCATCCACGATGATGAAGGTTGAAGGCCTTGACAACTCAAGCCTGTTAGGCCAAACAAAATAAATTAGTTAATTAGGTCATCCACGATGATGAAGGTTGAAGGCCTTGACAACTCAAGCCTGTTAGGCCAAACAAAATAAATTAGTTAATTAGGTCATCCACGTTGATGAAGGTTGAAGGCCTTGACAACTCAAGCCTGTTAGGCCAAACAAAATAAATTAGTTAATTAGGTCATCCACGATGATGAAGGTTGAAGGCCTTGACAACTCAAGCCTGTTAGGCCAAACAAAATAAATTAGTTAATTAGGTCATCCACGATGATGAAGGTTGAAGGCCTTGACAACTCAAGCCTGTTAGGCCAAACAAAATAAATTAGTTAATTAGGTCATCCACGATGATGAAGGTTGAAGGCCTTGACAACTCAAGCCTGTTAGGCCAAACAAAATAAATTAGTTAATTAGGTCATCCACGTTGATGAAGGTTGAAGGCCTTGACAACTCAAGCCTGTTAGGCCAAACAAAATAAATTAGTTAATTAGGTCATCCACGTTGATGAAGGTTGAAGGCCTTGACAACTCAAGCCTGTTAGGCCAAACAAAATAAATTTCTGGTCTCTGGTTAGGGTGTCCATTGATTTTTTACCCTTGTGCATCAACATTTTTTTTTTTAATTTCCTGTAATTTTTGCTGGGCTTTTTTTGCTAGGATATAAAACCACATTTGGAGCCAAAATGGTCTATATGCTGGCTTGGACCATTAGATTTCTTTAATTTATCTCAAAAACAGGTCTGTTGTTCTGAATGAGTAGCATGGCTTGTTTTAAAAATATTTGCGGCCAAAGTCAAACTACTAAAAATTGCCTTGGCTGTATGGAAAATGTTAAGGAAAATATTTAGGATACCAAGGCAAAGGAGCGGGCACCATGGTCACTGAGGATGGACCAAGGCAGATTACGAGGATGTAAAAAAACACCTAAATATATCCACCTTTTCTGTGCAGTTCATGGGGAGGTGGGGGGAGCTGCATCAGTTCTGGAATTTTTGCCTTATACATTCAGAAGTGTAAACATAACATACATGGAAATTGGATATAAATTTAAGATTGCCCTCATCCACAACTAATGACACACAGATAGTCAGTCCTATGTCTAATAATTTTTAAAATTAAAACATTCTGATCTTATTCATTTTGAAGAAACATTGCAAAAAATACCTGACATTATTATGTCATATTTGTTGAAATTTTAGATTCTGTGTTGTAAAAAAAGAAAAAGAAAAAAAGAAGCTTGGTACATAGTACTACATACAGAGTGGTCTTCCCTGTTTTCGTCCTGCCAAAATTCCATTGTATATATTAAGCAGAAGCCACAGATACGTATAAATGTCACAGTATATTTTAACCTGGATTTTGTTGGGGGTTTTGCAGTGATATAGAAAAAACTAAGTTTTCTCATTAATGACAATACAATTAATTTAATTCTGAGTGTTAGAATCAGGGATTAATGTTCAACTAAGTTACGTTCACAACCAATTTGAAAAATAAGATACTTCTCACACTCAAATGTAAACATGACAGATCTAACTGCCAGATGTAAATAATTATAAAGTGACACGTTTTCAACAGTATGAGTCCTGGTTTTGATGATTACATCATCATGTTGCACATTCGAAGGAGATCGTATAGATATTAGATGTAGGCTCAACTTGAGACTACTGTGTCTCTTTCAGACCTCTTGAAATGAGAGATGCAGTTGAAACGATCATATTCATAAATGTCAATTTTCTCAGGCCTATCTTTTTTTATTACCATTAAAATATTGTATTATTGTAGAAGCTTGTGCTTTGATCTAATTTACCATGTCATTCAGGGAACATTTTGTTCATTACAGCGTCACAATTCACTATGCAAGTTTCAGAGATTGCTATGCAATTTTAAAACTAAACATTAGTTGCAAATCAATTTTTAATTGACTAGAAATATCGCTAATCAAAATTTTAAAAACAAAATGTTCCCTGTCAAGTGTTTATTTAAGTGTTATAATTGAAATATTTGGTCTTCTTTAGCTGGACCGTATAACCGATTCAAGAGCACCTTCTTTCTCATCTTCGAGTTCTGTGAACATGACCTTGCTGGCTTGCTGAGTAACGCCAACGTCAAGTTCACGTTGGGCGAGATTAAGAAGGTGATGCAGCAGCTGCTAAACGGTCTGTACTTCATCCACAGCAACAAGATCCTGCACCGCGACATGAAGGCCGCCAACATTCTCATCACGAAGAACGGGGTCCTTAAACTGGCAGACTTCGGGCTTGCGCGCGCTCTCGTCAGCAAAGGGTCCAATCCGAAATACACAAACAGAGTGGTGACACTGTGGTACCGCCCACCGGAGCTGCTCCTGGGGGAGAGGATGTACGGGCCGTCGATCGACGTTTGGGGGGCGGGCTGCATCATGGCGGAGATGTGGACTCGCAGTCCCATCATGCAGGGCAACACTGAGCAACACCAACTCCAGCTCATCAGTCAGCTGTGCGGCTCCATCAGTCCCGACGTGTGGCCCGGCGTACACAAGATGGAGCTCTACGACAAACTCGAACTTCCCAAGGGACAGAAGAGAAAGGTCAAGGAGAGGTTGAAGCCGTACGTCCGCGACCAGTATGCCCTTGACCTTCTCGATAAGCTCTTGTGTCTTGACCCATCTAAGAGAATGGACTGTGACAGTGCACTGAACCACGACCTGTTCTGGACTGACCCGATGCCAACCGATCTGACACCCATGCTGTCACGCCACACGACCTCCATGTTTGAGTACCTGGCACCCCCACGGAGACGTGGACCGATCCACCCACAAGCTCCAGCTCATAAACCCGCACACAACCCAGATCAGCATTTTGAAAGAGTTTTCTGAATTCTACCGCCATCTTGATTACAGAAAGATTTAAAGTGACAGACCCTAGTTTGTAAACACTACAAAATATATATAGACGTTTTTGATCACTGAAATCAAACATTACTTAGATTTTAGTGTTTCTGGTCATCCTGGTGTTTCTAATACCACAAAATGCATTTTTCATATTTTTTAAAATGCACGTTTGTCAGAAGTAACGGTTATAGAGACAAGTTCTAATCTATTTTTTAAGAGTATTTCCCTGTTTCAACATGACAGACTCTGTTTCACTCTGTTGTAACTTCATCCAGATGTGTTACAGGTTTGTAGTTTAATTAAACTTAGTGTCCATTAATACGGTTAAAAACTAGATTTGGGTGGGATTTAGTTCAGTCGGTTGAGTGCTTGATTGAGGTGCTTGTGTTGCAGGATCAAACCACCTTGGTGGATCTATTCAGCTCACGTGGGTTTTTTCTCATTCCAACCAGTGCACCATAACTAGACAAAAGCCGTGGTATGTGTTTTCCTGTCTGTGGGAGAGTGCATATAAAAGATCCCTTGCTGCATTAGAAAAAATGTAGCGGGTTTCCTCTGATGACTATTAGTCAGAATTGCCCAATGTTTGACATCCAATATGATTAATTAATCGATGTGCTCCAGTGGTGTCATTAAACAAAACAAAACTTTTTTTTAAAGCTAGGTTCTGTGACTTTAAGGTGTTCAGTTTTTTAATAATCATTAGGTGTATTACAATATTTACTTTTGCTGTAAATGAATTAATTTTAAAAAGAGTAAAATACCATGTTATTACTCCATGATTTCATTTTTATTCAATAGTTTATCTGTTTTTAATTAATGCTTAGATTTATGTTTTTAGAATCATTTCTGTAGGGTACGGTTTAGAATGTATCCAGTGAAAATTAAGTGATTTGAGTGTCATTGTAAATTCTCATAATACCATGTTGTCCAAACCTCATGACATTTGACTTTGCAACAAAGTTTCATATAATTGTTAATACTGGATATACAAGATGTGTTAGTAGCACAATTAGTGTAATCAGTATTTTTGTCTATCTCCATTCACTTCTGTAGGTGATACATGTATTTGCGTAACACTAGTAGCTGAGATTTCACATTTAACAAATTTACAGTGAAAGTTAATATTAAGGGCATCTTTAATCCTCTCATATATGCAATTTGGGGAGGTGTTTAATTTGGCCACAAATGTACGCAGTAAATACAGGAATAGACAAAATAATATTGTTTTACTGAAATTAGTTTCTTTTAAACTTGTGTATCATTCAACTCATTCATTTCTGTTGTGTTGATTAATATGGTTACTTGTACAATGTGCATTTCACAATGATGATTATTAATTTTTATGCTTATTATATATTTGAAATGTAATAAATTTGTGATCATGTATTATTTATTTTCCAAAAAAAAGGTTTTATAATTTCAGTATTGATTTTTGCACTAAGTTATCATGTGTTTGCAAGAATATTGAATTATGTATACAACTCATATGATCTGCAGCTGCTGTATTAAAGAAAGTGTCTGACGCAGTGTTTATGTCGTTCTTTTTGTATGTAGTCTGATGTATTTTTCATGCTAGGTTGTCGTTAAACATCTATTCTATTGTATTGTATGTAGTGCTCCTGCTGGAAGTAGTTAGTGGGAAATTCCCAATTAGCTTGGTTGGTAGAGCGCTGGACTCGCATGCTAAGGGTATATAGTTCGAATCCAGTCAGCGGAGGTTGATTTATATGTTACATCTGGGACAGACGTAGTGACTGGGTGTGTTGTTAACACGGTCATGAATATAATTATAACCCAGTCAGGACCTGTAACAGTTCAGCTGCCCGTGACCCACATCTCCGGGACGTAGCTTCACTTGAGGGCCGGGGAGAGGGAGGTATGTAGTAATGTTGGTATAAAGTGTTCCTACTACCAGTAGCTAGTGGGTATTTTCCCTATTAACTCCGTTGGTGAGAGTGCTGGACTTTAAAACAGAGTGTTTGTAGTTGGTTTATTTGTTACACCATTATTCAGGAGTAGTGAACAAAGGCACGTATGCAGAAAATTGTGCACGGTGGAGGGTCTGGACTGGTGAGAGAGATATCTAGAGAGTGGTTAGGTCATACATCCCCTGGAAAATATATTTTACAAAAGAAAATTGACTTGGAGCAGGTGTAGCGATCTTTATACCATTTCAGCAAGTCTGTCTATGTGTATATTTTATATAAATGGCAACTGACCCTCTAGTATTGGAGCAAAACCTCAAATTTGGTCCAAAATTACACAGATATTCGGACAAAATGTGCTAATCTGAGACGTTTTTACCATGTATTTTCATCATTCTACCAGCAAAATTAGTTGTAATTCATGTAAAAATGTGTAGTCATTCTTTTTCAATCCTATATACTAGTTGTTGTTTGGTAAAAAATTTAATATTAATAAATGTTGTTATCCAAATTCGGGCATTTTCGGTTAATTCGGGCAAAAAGCAAGTCATTGTGTCAGCTTCAAAATACAATATTAGTTTTAATACATGTTTTAACATTTGTGTCAACATGTTAGAACTTACTTATATGTTTGAGTAACAATATTCATTATAAAATGTGAATGAAAGAAATTTATGTCTTTTTATTTATTATTAGGGTCGAAACTACTAGTATGTATTTTAGTTATACGATACGGTTATACGTGTAATTAGAAATAGTTGGTATTCAAAGTTGATAATCAATAATTATACCCGATCATGTTTTGCTTGGTATTCATGAAAATCCCTGAAATAAAAATCTGACAGCTCAATTAGCGTTATGATGACGTTACTATTTATAAAAACCCAAAAATGTATAATAAACAAAACGTTGCCTTTAAATTGGAAAGTGAGTGAAATTGTCATTGTAAACAAGACAGCATCAATACCTTTGTCATGTTTGCTTCATTTCATTTCAACTTGTTTTCGTGTTTATATCCAAATAAGGTTCAAGCATGCTATCCTGGTTACATATCTCAGCAATCTGGACTATCTGTCCAGGACAGAGAGTTAGTGGTTAGTGAGAAAGAAGTCGGTGTAGTGGCCTTACTTACACCTACCATTGGGTCGTCAGACTCGCTCTGAGTGGGAGCGAACCAGTACCAACCAGCCTTATGTCCGTTGGCACTACCGAGGTCGTATGTTTTATAATCCGTTTTAAATTGTCTATGTAAATAGTATACCATACTAGCATAACATAAAAAGAGGAAAACGAAGAACAGGCATGTTACTGGCAAAAACATAAATTTGCAATTAAAATTGTAGTTTTAAATGTTAGTTGAAATTATAAAAAGTAAGGGTGTGCAATCAGAGGAGGAATGGACTTTACGGGTTTGTTGATTCTAATGAAAATGTATAGGGCCTATATAATTGATCTGCATCTCCAGCAGAGGTCTAGTTACGTGTTAAAAATTTTTATTATTGTATATTAGTTATTTAAATTTGTGCAAGAAGTTGTATTTCTGTGTAGGCCAAAGTTAGTAACAGCCAAATATATTTCACAGTGCTTTTTAACTATCATCAGTACGGTACCAATAAGTTGGGGCAGTGCCTTTAAATTTGGTGTCTACGTGTGTTTATACACATAATTAATAATAATAATAATGTGTAAAAAAAAAAAAAAAAAAAAATAAAAAAAAATGCATATATGCAGAGCACAAATCACAAAGTTGATACAATTACATGTGAAACCTTAACAGAACATTGTAGGCCGTAATATATTGAAGAGGAATTGTTCAATACCAAATTTATTTGAGAAATGTCTACGTTGTCGAAATCAAAAATATATTGCTTGTAGTCAAATATTTAATATGATGGAACATTTAACTTTCGAAAAAAAAACAAGGAAAAAAAAAGTATTTCCACAGCCACCAGGGAGGATCGAACTCCCGACCCCTGGTTTACAAGACCAGTGCTCTAACCACTGAGCTATGGTGGCTTCACATGCCAAGACATTGATGTTAGAGGGTTAAATGAGTAAGGCTGCCAGTACTGTGTGCAATATGGTCAAGATGAACCAATAGAATTAGAGCTTTCTCAATTTCATGATATAAATATACAGAACGTTCATTGGGTGTCTAACAATATTCATTCCTGAAGAGGACCAATGAATAAGTCGATAATAAACCTTTCACGGTCTTATTTACACTGGCTTTGCTGTCGCTATTTTGTGGTATAGCTAGTTTAGTGTGAGGCGTAATACTCGTTCAGTTTTCGGTATATAATCTTAAAAACAGATGGGTGTCAGCTTACGGCGAAGACAAATGATTCTTCGACATAGGCGGCCGTAAATGTTTTCAAATAATACAATGAAAAATGTCTAATGTGGAAAACAGTCGTGACAGTGTACAGAATGCAGACTCAGAATTGCCCAAACAATTTATCTCCTCTTTAAAAATTTTATTTGAGATTTTAGATGAGAATCGAAATGGTTTTGTACGGTTGTGTGACATTGAATCTCGGTGGAGCGACCAAGGTGTGAAAGGTTTGCCGTTTGGTGTTATAGAAGCACTGCGTAAAGTTACCCCTCCAAATGGTTTACTCACTTTCAGTAGGTTTGTGTCGGGCTTAAAACTAGCACTGTTTTCTAGTAGAAGTGGTTTGGAAAATGGTAAAATAAATAAAGATGCTCAGACTGATAAGCCAGCCGATAAAAGCAATCTCAATAAACAACAGAATAACAATCCAAGCAACATTTCAAGTCGAGTCACGAAGTCGAGAGAACCTTCTGTGCCTGGTGGCAGTCGAATCCGGAATCCAGTATCTGCGTCTCATGTAAATTATCCAGTAACGGCAGCTGTCAAACCAAACAATGCGGCTAGCACGAATAATCGTAGACAGTACCCAGGTCCAGTGAGAAATGACAATATTTACAGAAGCCAAGATGTCTACCCTCCTCCCCGACCAGAACGATCTAGACCACCACTGCAGAAAAAGTCGCTTTCTGGTTCGGACATGGCCCCTCCTAAATTGCCCCCTCGAGATGTTTCTAAGAGTGACAGAGTGCTTGTCGAGCTGAAGAACTGGCAGAAAGAATACACATCTTTGTCAGGATCTAAAAGTGATAGCAAATTGGCTCCATCAAATATTTACAAGAGTGATCCTCATGCTATATATGGTAATGTTTTACTAGAGTTCAGGGCTAGCTCTGGGTGAACAAAATATTTTATCTTTAAAAAAATGCAAAGCCACAATTTATTAAAATAAAATTTGCCAGTTTTTAAATTTCACAATACATGAATTTGACGAGTGGCAGAGCTAGTACTGCAAGAGATATTTACATGCTATATATGGTAATATATTACTAGAGTAATACACATGCTATATATGGTAATATATTACTAGAGTAATACACATGCTATATATGGTAATATATTACTAGAGTAATACACATGCTATATGAGTACGGCTCAGATCATGGGTACACTGAGTGTATGTTGAACAAAAAATTAATTTTCAAAGGATATGTAAAAAATTTCAAAGTTGCTTTTACAACTATGTCCAGGAAAGACTTTATAGAACCTAGTAGGAGCAAAGTTTGCTATGTTTGGTTTGCACCAAGTTCAGGAAAAAGCTAAAACGACAGTAATAGTGGGTAAAAACCATGGCCATTTTGTTACATCATGACGACTACAAATTTTGATCAACAAATGCCCCATGTACAAAAGCAATATACAGACCTTAACTACCACCTAACATAAGATAAATACTCTTGTTATTTTCTTATTAAATTGTTTCCATGTATATTTAAGTAAATTGCATGATTTTACTGGTGATAAATCTACATTCCGCTCATAACCATTAGTGTCTTATTTACATTAATGCTAGACGACGCATGTATCTACTGCAACAAAGTGTTTTTTCGTCACAAAGACCACATGGCTTAATATGTACACTTTAGTACTGTACACGGGGAAAAACTGAGATTTGTGATTGTAAAATTACGTAATTTATGGTCATATATATAACTCGCAAGTGATTGGTGTCCTGTGCGTTATGAGCGAAAGAACACGTGCGTTATGAGCGAAAGAACACGTGCGTTATGAGCGAAAGAACACATGCTGCAACTTTGGGTAAAATTGTGATATGTTGTAAATTTGCTTAATACATTCCACAAGTTGTTTACTAAAAGCAACGCGTCATTGGTTTGTGCCAAGCACGTTGTGATTTACAAAGAGAGCTTGATCTGCGTTCGTGTCTGTTGGTTTTGACACATGTTATGAGCGGAAGCCAATTTGATCCAGGGACGTTTTTCTTCAATTTGGTTGATAACCGAGCAGTGCACACGAATGGAAGGTTAGTATTTCTTTTGTTAATGTTTCTTCTTTTTACTTGAGACACTTTGTGATAAATTTTATGATGATAAATGCATTTTTGATGGTCATTCTCTCACCATTAGACTCGCGTCTTCGTTATGAGCAGAAGTGATAGTTCGCATATAACATGCCTAATTAATTAAACCAGCTTTATGTTGGTGCACATTAATGAAATAGTGCTTGAAATATATCTGTCTAATTTTTGTAATAAATAAGCAAATTTTAACCCAATTGTAACTCATGGTATTCTGCTCATAACACAGACACCCATTTTATTTTAATTTTTGGAGTCTTTGTTATGAGCTGAAGTGATTGTTTGCAAATCAATGTGCCTAATTAATTAAACCAGCTTTATGTTGGTGCACATTATTGAAATAATGCTTGAAATATATCTGTCTAATTTTTGTAATAAATAAGCTAATTTTAACCCAATTTTAACTCATAGTATTCTGCGCATAACACAGACACCCATTTTATTTTTATTTTTGGAGTCTTTGTTATGAGCTGAAGTGATTGTTTGCAAACCAATGTGCCTAATTAATTAAACCAGCTTGATCTTGGTCCACATTAATGAAATAGTGCTTGAAATATATCTGTCTAATTTTTGTAATAAATAAGCAAATTTTAACTCAATTGTAACTCATGGTATTCTGCTCATAACACAGACACCCATTTTATTTTAATTTTTGGAACCTTTGTTATGAGCTGAAGTGATTGTTTGCAAATCAATGTGCCTAATTAATTAAACCAGCTTTATGTTGGTCCACATTAATGAAATAGTGCTTGAAATATATCTGCCTAATTTTTGTAATAAATAAGTAAATTTTAACTCAATTTTAACTCATGGCATGCTGCTCATAACACAGACTCCATTTATTTGTTGAAGTACAAGAGTACAAATTTTGGAAAAAAGCCTTTTATGTTGTCTTTTGAAATATTTTGAACTTTTAATTATCACCAATGTGATAATCCACATCCTTTTGATACTACAGATTCAAAGTGAGGTTGAATGTATTGTATAGTAACACCTCTCACCTGTGTGGCCCACCTGTGTCTACCTTTAGAATTTTTATTGCCCCTAATTGCCACCTGTTCTAAAAGATGTGTTAACAAGACTAGCCACTTTGTTCTTTGTAGTCTTTGATGGTGAAACAAAAAAGGGTTAAAGTTCTTTTATTTTATGTTTGATGTACTTCTATTCGGTAATCAAAATCTTTGAACAGAAAAGTTTTAAGCAGATGTCTGAACAGTCTTTTGAGGATTATTTTAGTTAGTCTTTGTTATGGCCCGAAAAAACTTTAAATAATCAAAATCCATCTTTTCATTGGCTATTTATGTAGGCATTTTCATAACCATAGCAACCACAAACTTTAACAAAAAAATGCTACAAAAAATATTGACTTAGTTGTTTTATCTATAAACATAACTTTTAGGTATCATTTTATGTTAACCATTTGAAGTGGGGTTTTTTTTTACATTTTAACACTTTATTACAAGGAACCTGGAAGTAAAATACAATTAGACCAAATTAAATAATATGTGTGGCTCGGGTTACCTGACCGATCCTAACCCCCTCACCCCCTTTTGCCATTTGTGCCAAAAAAAACTTTATGGAATGTAGAAAACAGATTTAAGTTTTGGATTAAATTACTTAGTTATTTAAACCTCATGAAAATTTATTTGGATGTTGACAACAAACCTTGTAAGATAAACAACAGAAGCAACAGCACAAACATGAAACAAATGTGGAGTTTTTTCTGTTTACATTTTGTCAGTACATTGTACAAGCTTGTTATATAATGTGACATTTTCATATTTTGCAGGTTGAAAGTGTTGATGACGATGGAACAGAGCTGAGTTTCCTGAGGAAAATGGGGCAGCACTATGTCATGTCTGATGTATTGGACACCTCGTGTTTTTTTCTCCAATAAGATCCTGGACATTATGCCTGTTCCAAGGATTTCTTTTAAAGACACAAATTGCCTACATGATTTCTGTTTAGTATTGGATCCCAATGATCAAATTACAAGTTTTATTCCAGTGATTGCCAACTATTTTTTCCTCATATTTCGTTTATTGTTTTGTTTTTTCTTCTCCCAATCATTAAAGTAAGATGTTATAACTTAACACTAATTGAGAGGCAATATTATCCTGCTGAGTATATTTACAGAGCTTCTACTTCCAATCTTTTATATTCATTATAAAAGTGAACTCGAAATATTACAAAGATTCAGTTTTTAAAAACATATTTTACCGGTTTTCTGTGTCACAAGTCTATAGCATATATATATACTAGTACATTGTATTTTTTTATTTTTATTATTACTCAAGACAAGCTAACACATCCTAGGAATGATTAAGTCATTCTGTCAAATGGGGTCACATCTGTATGATTTGCAGTGTTTTATGATGTATTTTGGCATAATCAGTGTCTGTGTTATGCGCAGAAGGTGATTTGAAATAGTCTTTCTACTTCAATGTGTGCTATTGATTTTGGGTTATCATAAATGATGAATAAATCTATTTCCATGTACCATATTGTGTTCATTGTTGTATATGTCCAATGGTGTTAGTTTTCTTTACCTGGAAACTTTTTTTTTTTAATCTGCTGCTCATAAGGGTGTCTATTTTACAGTGTCACTTCTAAACTTTAAGTTTATACACAATTTGGGTTTTTTGGTGTCTTCACATAGTCTTCCACTTATTCATGTTTGTTTTTGGGTTTAATTGTGAAATGACCTTATTTATTGTCAGTTACTATGCATCACAAGACACCATGTTATGAGCAGAAGATATGCATGTCTTGCTATGAAATGCTCCGTCAAGAGCAAAATTCTTATGTTCTTGATCTGCAAGTTATAAATCTACATAGTTTAGATATCAGTCAGTAAATTAGTGTCATTTCACATGATTTGTGCAAAGTTTAATATTTGACCTAGGTGTAACAGTTTCTGTACCCATGATCTGAGCTGTACTCATATATGATACTATATTACTAGTTAACCACATGCTAGTCAAAGTCAAAATAGCCAAATAATCGACTGCTGTTGTCAGGGTATGACAAAAAAAAATTAAAGTCACTACGCAAGATTCAGAGATTGCTACACAATATTAAAACACTAAACAGTAGTTGCTAATCAATTTTTACTTGACTAGAAATATCTCTAATCAGGATTTTGAAAACTAAATGTTCCCTGTATTATACAATATTTCACTTAAGATTTTTAAGGCACATTTACAAGCCTATTTTAATTTCTTTTATAAAGTACAAATAATGAACAATCAACAATGACTTTATTTTTACTTTGGATAAATAATCTGGACACATCTGTCTGGTGTTATCGCTTATTCACATAAATATGTTTTTTTCATTAAACATTTTCACAAACAAACCTTTTACTGGAACATTGTAATTTTTATTATATATTGTGTGTAGTGTATGAAAGCAATATTAGTTGTCTTTGCATGGCTGACTGTCATATTTTCTCTTTATTTAACCTGCAGCTAATATTGAGCAGTTTCAAAAGAAAGGTGTCGAAAGTTCTCGAGATGGTGGAGGTAACATGGTTCAGAAACCGGTCCGTCGTCAGAACTCTGCCAGGAGACACACCCTATCAAGTGGCGTCGACTATAACGCTGTAGGTATTCACTGATGGGAGATTGTCACATATAGTCAGTGGTTGCAAAACAAGGCATCGTGCGTTGCATGCGACATTTACTACCCTTATATCCGACATCTGTTTTCGCCACAGTTGCTCAGACTCCAGTTCATATTTTCTTGGTTCTTGTCTGAATGTATAGCTCGGCTTCTATGGGTTATTTTCTTCAGGAACACTTTGAGTTTCCCACGAATACAGCCTCCATTACTGCTCATTGCCTTTGTTTTTAAAATATGTTTTGTTTTGATTCATGTGCACAGTAGACCCAGTGATTCTCCGCGATCGCAGAAATACGGACGGAATTCCCATTGTGAAACGGAATTTACATTTGGAAACGGAATTACGATTTTCCGCAAAGTTAACAAAATGAATACTATTTTACTATTGCCACACGCTATAAAATTGACAATTTACCTGTACGCAGTACTATTGGCAAACGCTAGACTGGATTATGTGCTTCACGGTAAACCAAATGGTCACATTGCGAACCAATCAAATACTTCTCGAACGTTAGCGAAACATTTGCTGGCTGAACTTGGGGCTAGTTTACTGCTTAGTCTATTGCGCCTGCGCAGATGGGACTCTTTTTTTTTTTCCAGGAGTAAATTTAGCCAGCGGTTTGTCGCTAATGCTTGTCTTGGAAGACAGATTTTTACACTACACATTAAACCAAATGACCATTTCGGGAACCACCAGTCAAAATATGTTTGCAAACATTTAGCAACAAAACGGCTAGCTGAACGTTGCAATGTTACTTTATTTCTGCTGTGTCATGCACACACTTCAATTTGCAGACGACATTGGACTGTCAAAGAGATGATAAAATAAATGTTTACGTTTTGTGAACCCTAAGCCTCGTTGAATAAAGCAGTGCACTTAATTGTTGGACAATCATGCTTTGTGTAGTTATTATAATTGTAGCCTTTGCTCCTGATGTTATTTTTCGCTACTAATATGTAGGCTTACTTTGATTTAATGAGAAATAGCGACGCATGGCGACACAGCGACACATGTCGACACCAGTCACTGAGTCAATTTTCGGACCCTTTAATTTGTCACAACTTATGCTAGTTCAATTGTTAATTACATATTGTAGTCTGAAACGGAAATGAAACAGAATTTACAAAAACATGAAATAGAAAATAGCTTTTTTTTTTTTTTTTAAACGGAAAACCACTGAGTCATACTTGTTCTATTCTTGGGCCAACAATTTCACCAACTATATGCATTACAAGTGGACTACATTGCACACTTCTGTGGTAACAGACTCCGGCCCGTAGAGCACCCCCCCCCCCCCCCCCCCCCCCCCCCCCCCCCCCCCCCCCCCCCCCCCCCCCCCCCCCCACCCATGTACCCCCATTACCGCGTGTATGTAGCTCTCAATAAACCCCCAACTCCTACGCTGTCAGTTCCAACGCCTACTAGTACTTCGTTTTGCAACCACTGATAGTGGCAGTCAGAGTTAAATATGCAGACCTCTGAAAATTGTAATCTGAACAATAATTTATTTGGATTTTGCTCTATTAAATTTAATTTTGTGTAACCTATTTTAGTTCAATATTTGGGGCACCATATACATGAACATAACGGGTTATGCAAAAAAAGGAGAAGGAAATGTGTTTCCAGAATGTATTTTTGCATACTCCAAGTGTTTGTTACCCAAGTTTTTAATTCTCAGAGGTCTCGATACGAGGTGAACAGGTGTTCAACAGGAGTCGATATTTGGAGAGTTGGTCAACATTCACCTTCATATACATGTTTAATGTCAGAACTGTGTCGGTGGCAACACTACATTGCAGATATACATAGTAATGATAGAGTAGGATTTTAGTATACTTAAAGAATTGTGCATAGAGAAAAGTTCTCATGGGAGGCAGCTATTAGTACCACCAAATCGGTTTGTGGTACAATCTTTCTTCTTCTTCCCCCCCCCCCCCCCCCCCGATTCATTTTCAGTCAGTCTTGTCAAATAAGTGGCCTAATTTTCCAGTTGATTAGTAAACTTTCAGTTATTTTAAAAAATTGCCTGATTTTAGACATTGAAGTTTGATTGTGAAATACTGTGGTGTAGCCAGGATATTGGTAGGGAGGCATTATAACAAAAAATTATTACAAACAAATGTTTTAGTACTGCGTGTTGTTATTGTATGTTTAGTGTAGATGAAGAACAAACAAGAAACGTTTTAGTACTGCGTGTTGTTATTGTATGTTTAGTGGTAGATGAAGAACAAACGACATGTTTTAATACTGCATGTTGTTGTTGTATGTTTAATGGTAGATGAAGAACAAACAAGAAACGTTGTAGTACTGCATGTTGTTATTGTATGTTTAGTGGTAGATGAAGAACAAACAAGACATGTTTTAGTACTGCGTATTGTTATTAACAGATCAAGCGGATGAAGCAGCTGGAAGAAGAGCGAGATGTCCTCCTCCAGGGTCTCGAGATGACCGAACTCTGTTGTCAGTGGTACCGCAAACAGCTGGCAGCCATTCACGACAAGCAGAAATACCTGGGCAAGACAAATCTGAACGTGAGCATGCTTGTACGCTTTTCTTATAGATGGCCGCATTAAGACAAATCTGAACGTGAGCATGCTTGTATGCTTTTCTTGTAGATGGCCTCATCAAAACAATAGCATTTCATTTTCTTCACTGTTATATTTTTTTATGAATTTTTTAACATTAAATAATTTTGTGTATAAATTTTAAAATTCAGTTTTGGCTTGTGTACAATAATGGTATGTGTTTAATATGCTCTTACTAAACTGAATGTCAAACCTATTATGTCATGCAGGGTTTGAATTACGTTGTCAGAGGGGCACTGCGATTATTGCCTTAGGGGGGCATGGGATGAGGAGGGCACTACAGCAGTTTTAAGAACACACTAGGGGCACAACAGCAAAGTAAGAAGATCTTTATAGGGCATGGAGGCAAAAAAAAACATTAGCCATAAAATAAAATTGACTGAAACAAATTTGCTTGAACTGGAAACTATTTTCCTTGTGCCAAATGGTTCGCTGCATACAGGTATTTATTGTGTATTGTTGTTGTTTTCTCACACTATGGGCCTAAATGCACAATAATATATACATTTATTAATAATATACATACATCAGACACATTGTTTAGTTTTTCGTTTTCTTTTTTTTGAGCCCAATTTTGTTAATTGTTAGATGCAAATTGACAATGAATTATTTTTATTATATGCCAACAACAGTTTTATAAAATTTATGGATATTATATCCTAGTTTACATTTGCCATAATACACGACGTGCCGCCGGTATGCTCATGTACGAAGAATGATATCAAGCAAGACGTTTTTTTACAAAGTGGTCTTCAACAAAGATTTCGCAATCGTGTCAATATTTTGTTTGCCGATTTTAGTGCCACTTTCTCATCAAGATATTGCACATCTGGACTTATTCGTAATTGCTTTGTCCATCTCTCGAACACGGGTGTGTGGTTTGCAAACTGCAAGATAACGTTTACAGTTTTGTTTTTGTAAATAAAACAACACATGTACATTGTTATGAGCGTTATTAGCAGTTATCTGTGGTAAATTCGACCCGCACACCTAATTCAGAACATTTTGGTTCCACATTGAGAGTTTCCGACTGTTCTAAATTTTCGTAATCTGTTTAATTGGTATAACTCGTAAAATGTCTGCATTTCCAAAACCATAATTTTACACAATCGAAATTATAACTTTTGACTTCTTTAATTATTTGCATTGTGAAATTAAAGTACTTTTTCAGGACAACATAATAAAAGGTAGGTTTCCAATAACATTCAAGACCAACTTCAGTCTGATTTATTGTTGGGCACTGACGGCAAGAGGGGCATGGCAATACATTGCCATTGGTAGGGGTGAAATTTGGAGGGCTTTACGGCAAGTTTAGGGGGCATGACAGCAATTGCTGTAGTGCTGTCGTCTAATTCAATCCCTGGTCATGATCATAATCTCTGTGTGTGTGCTTAAATAGTCAGTAGCTTTTTATGATTTAATTTTTCTGTTAATTCAGGAACACTCACTGGAAGCACATCAAGAAAGGATGAACTTTCAGAAGTCGCGAATTATGGAAGTTAATCAACAGCTAAAGACGTTGATCGAGAGTTCAGAGAAGGTACAGTGTTGTTAGTCTGGCAGATGATAAACTATTGGGATTGGTCTTACTTATTTGATTCAAGTTACACCCCTTGAGGTTAGAAATATCTCTTGATTAGTGTACATACTTTTTCTTCAGAAATTGGATTTTCATTTTAATATAGTGATAAATATTGACTACAAATACAACCAGTCTTAAAAGGTACAGTAGATTGTTGTTTATTAACCTTGCCTGGATATATTTTCAGTTCACTGGTACAAGATATTTGATGTGATTTGTATAACAAGTGACGAGGGTAGAACAGAGTTAATTACCTAAATCTCTCTTGTGCCATCTTCATTTATTTATTTTTTTTGTGCTAGTGTGTCGTTAAACATTCATTCATTTATTTATGCTTATTGATTTATTGATATGATAGAGAAATAAAGAATATAACATGAATTGCTTAATGGTAGGCTCATTCAGGAATGAAATAGCCATGGTCAAAAACATTTAACTGATGACCAGTGTACACACCGTACTTGTAGCACGTTTCAGGGAATTCGTGTTCACACCGTACTTGTAGCACGTTTCAGGGAATTCGTGTTCACACGAATGTGACCTGTGTTCATACCGTACTTGTAGCTTGTAGCACGTTTCAGGGAATTCGTGTTCACACGAATGTGACCTGTGTTCATACCGTACTTGTAGCACGTTTCAGGGAATTCATCTCCACATCTACACATTGTACTTGTAACAAGTTTCGGGGATTCCCTCTCTATGTTAATTTGACCTGTGTACACATTGTACTTGTAACATGTTTCAGGGATACCTTCTCTGTTAATTTGACCTGTGTACACATTGTACTTGTAACATGTTTCAGGGATTCACTCTATGTTAATTTGACCTGTGTACACATTGTACTTGTAACATGTTTCAGGGATTCCCTCTCTATGTTAATTTGACCTGTGTACACATTGTACTTGTAACATGTTTCAGGGATTCCCTCTCTATGTTAATTTGACCTGTGTACACCTTGTACTTGTAACATGTTTCAGGGATTCCCTCTCTATGTTAATTTGACCTGTGTACACATTGTACTTGTAACATGTTTCAGGGATTCCCTCTCTGTTAATTTGACCTGTGTACACATTGCACTTGTAATATGTTTCAGGGATTCACTCTCTATGTTAATTTGACCTGTGTACACATTGTACTTGTAACATGTTTCAGGGATTCCCTCTCTGTTAATTTGACCTGTGTACACATTGTACTTGTAACATGTTTCAGGGATTCACTCTCTATGTTAATTTGACCTGTGTACACCTTGTACTTGTAACATGTTTCAGGGATTCACTCTCTGTTAATTTGACCTGTGTACACCTTGTACTTGTAACATGTTTCAGGGATTCACTCTCTGTTAATTTGACCTGTGTACACATTGTACTTGTAACATGTTTCAGGGATTCACTCTCTATGTTAATTTGACCTGTGTACACATTGTACTTGTAACATGTTTCAGGGATTCACTCTATGTTAATTTGACCTGTGTACACATTGTACTTGTAACTTGTTTCAGGGATTCCCTCTCTGTTAATTTGACCTGTGTACACATTGTACTTGTAACATGTTTCAGGGATTCCCTCTCTGTTAATTTGACCTGTGTACACATTGTACTTGTAACTTGTTTCAGGGATTCACTCTGTTAATTTGACCTGTGTACACCTTGTACTTGTAACATGTTTCAGGGATTCACTCTGTTATTTTGACCTGTGTACACATTGTACATGTAACATGTTTCAGGGATTCCCTCTCTATGTTAATTTGACTTGTGTACACCTTGTACTGTAACATGTTTCAGGGATTCCCTCTGTTAATTTGACCTGTGTACACATTGTACTTGTAACTTGTTTCAGGGATTCACTCTGTTAATTTGACCTGTGTACACCTTGTACTTGTAACATGTTTCAGGGATTCACTCTGTTATTTTGACCTGTGTACACATTGTACATGTAACATGTTTCAGGGATTCCCTCTCTATGTTAATTTGACTTGTGTACACCTTGTACTGTAACATGTTTCAGGGATTCCCTCTGTTAATTTGACCTGTGTACACATTGTACTTGTAACTTGTTTCAGGGATTCCCTCTCTATGTTAATTTGACCTGTGTACACATTGTACTTGTAATATGTTTCAGGGATTTCCACTCCACATGAATTTGGCTGTTACTCCTCATCAACCTCGATTTGCAACTGAGTCGACAATAAAAATGCTAAAAGGCCAAAACAGACAACTTACTCAAGTAAGTTATAACTGACAAATTTCTCATACTAATATATATTAAAGGGACACACCCTAGTTACGGCTAATTGTTAACCATTACGGCGTTGTTTTTCGCTATTAAACCCATTTTTTCACAAATAAAATTGCACTTTACTTACCGTTTATTATTTAGAATATACATTTCCATTCACCTGAAGTGTTTTTTGGTAATCCTGGTGTTTGTAATACCACAAAATGCATTTTTCCTATTTCTGAAAAACGGGCGCATGTTTGAGAAAAAACCGTTGAGCAGACAAGGTCTAATCTATTTTTAGATATTGATATTTCCATTTCAATGTCACAGACGTTGGTATACCACGTGACCGTTATCATTTTGGTTCGGTTTGTTTTCTCGTGCACGGTTCGCGCGATCAACATCATTTGTTGTTGTTCATTTGTGAGATTTTTCTTCACAGTTCGTGAACATTTTCAGTAACAATAAAGTTCAGACAAGTAAGTATCTCAATACAAAACGTTACAAACCCTTAAAACCAATAATTTTGCTAAGTCCTACGATATCTGGAGATGGGTGTCTTGGTTGTATCCCATGTCCAGGAGAGGTGAAAAGAATGCACCCCAAGTCTTGAAATTTGTCGTGACGTAGGCATTGTTGTGCTTCGAGCGACATCTACCGGTGACATCAGAATACAAACTTTCAAAATTATTTTAAGCAATTGGGACATGGGGATTCCCATGGTATTTATCGATATAAAACCTGCTTTTTCACTCCATTTGATAAAAACGTGATCTAAGTGTGTTACAGGTTTGTAGATTAACCAAATTATAATTTATTTTCGCTGGATTGAACTAGGGTGTGCAGCTTTAATATATATTTAAATTATAATTGCACCTCATGTTTTCTTTTGTTTTGTTTCTCTCGATTTGACTTATTTTGATGTGAGTTGCAGCTTGTATTATTTGATACCTATTGAAACATTACGTTTTACTTCTACATGTGTTACTTGTAACGGTTTTGGTACTAAGTGGTGTTGATGTACATTATATTACAATTTTAAGAAATAGATGATACAAAATGTACATGTAGCGGCTGGAATTATAAATAAACCTTCAATATTGGGTATATTTTAGAATTTGTTATCATTGATTTACTGCCAGGATTAACCTAAGTAGATCCTTCATTTTAGGTCTGTATGTAGCCATTCTGCTAGAAAAACTATAATATTAATTCATCTTTTATCTGTAAAAACAAGAAAAAAAATTGCAGCAGAAAAATTTAGTGGCTTTTGTTCTGTATTTACCAGGATGTGATAAGTTAGCAAGGTAATGTTTTAATGTATCAGTGTTGTGTTTACTAGGATGTGATAGCAAGTAATGTGAATCACTCTTTTGTGTTTGCCAGGATGTGATAGTTACCAATATAATGTTTTAATGAATCACTGTTTCGTATTTACCAGGATGTGATAACACGGTAATGTTTTAATGTATTAAGTGCTGTATTTACAGGAAGTCACACAAAAGAGTGACAAGATTACACAGCTAGAACGAGAGAAGGGCACTCTGATTCGAGAACTGTTTGAAGCGCGCTGCATGCATAAAACAAACTATGACGACACAACATTCATGTGAATTCTACTTACTAGACGCTCTGATCCAAGAACTGTTTGAAGCACGCTGCATGCATAAAAAAACTACGACACAACATTCACGTGACTCTGTTTTCCACATACTATTCATGGTGTTCATATACACCTACACATCCACACCCACCGCTGTTTGACATCACTGTACGTTTGCTAGTCTTTGAATATGACAGAGGGTATATTTATCTGAAGACAAGAAATAGAAAATCTTATGTACTTTTATCATAACATGAATTTACTTTTTTTTTAAAGGATATATTTTATTCACCCTGTAAATCATTTGCAATATTTAAAATATCTATTTTAATATTTTTAATTTCATTATATGATGTTGAACATTATTAAAAATTTAGATATATATTATTTATTTTTTAAATCTTTAAAAAAAACCCAGCTGCGAATGAACTGTTATTTGGTCTTTTTTATAGGTCAAATGTGTTAAATTTTATATAAATGTATACAAGACAGCATACTTAGATGTTTTAGTGTTTTCTTGTTATATATGGAACCTTTACTTATTGTTCATAGTGTTAGGATGATTCACACTATTACACTGATATTACCAGATATGTTTATTACCCACCTGGTGAACGTCTGATGGTCATACAAAGTTTGTATGCACCACTAGGTGCACATTAGTTACTAAGTGACATCGTTTCAGTAAGTGACGTCACCTTCCCTTATAGCATCTCTGTGCATTCGCATGTCTCCATAAGTTGGAAGTACTTGTCAGATTTTAAGTTATTTGAAGGTGACTAATAAATAAAATACCACTCATTTTCGCTAGATATCATTTTTATGAAACTTGTGGCCTTCCCTTGGTATCATACATGGGAAGTTCACTTATTTTGTAAAACAAATATGTAGCAAAAACAAGTGTACAACTTACTTGCATGCTTACATTAAAATTAGAAAAAAACTGTATATATCTGAATCTGTAACTCCCAATGAATTGGGGAAAAGTGTTAAAGGACAATTGAATTAAAACCTTGTATCCATCAATTTGTTAATATAATGATGGATTGTCTATTTCTTTCCAGTGCAAAATGAATCAGCAAAGCCTTTCACACAAAAGTTTGCTATGTTGGGGTGCGGTTTTTTCATATCCAGTGTATCTAAAAGAAATAATAGATAATCCTGTGATTAAATTGAAAATATTTATTAATATCTATACAAACAAACTCATATTTTGTTTTGAATTATGTTTTTGTTCTAGATAATACAAAGTACGAAATTAATATAAAATTATGTCATCAGATTTGTCATTCCAGACATGATTTTTACATTCATTGAAAAAATTAACAAGCCAGCATTGTTACAACTGGATCAAATGAATAGCTTTAAATTGTAATGAATATAATCAAAATTTAATTCTATAAAAATTAAGAAATTTCAGTTATAATTTATTTTTTTCATACCCTGATGAACATCAAGAAAGAACAGAGAATCCATTTTTATATTTACAATGGTTTCCATTATTAAATTACATGCATAGCAGACTTACTTATTGTGAGAAGAAATACGGAATTACTGGTGATGGCTGTCTTTAGTTGTAAAGGTACTGATGGAACTAAATAAAGGATCACACAAATAGTAATAGCAATTGTTTTATATTACGACACACTCCACTAATAGCAAATGTTTTATATTACGACACACTCAACTAATAGCAAATGTTTTATATTACGACACACTCCACTAATAGCAAATGGTGACTGCAACCAAAAAGCCTCAATCCACAGCATTAGACGTTGACCACGTTGCTAGTAGTCAATTTGACACTACATCCAATATTACAACTTTGTATGAAATGCACACATTACTACGCTAGTTGTAAATTAAATCTGGTCTACAATTTCACGTGTCCCCAGGTTTCTTCCATCATTACGCTATTTTCTTTAAGTGGATTTTTGCTCCAATACCTTGAAAAATGTTTTGTTATTAAATGTCACTCCCAAATTGAATCTTAGTATTGAATATTTGAAATAAGACCTATAATATAGCTGAATATGTGTATGATCCTGTATGTACTTTTTATATATCCATATTTTTAAATACCGACTTGCATGATATCAAGAAGCTTTCCAAAGGCTTTGTATGTGACACGGTGCTCAATAGAAATTCACAGGCTGTTTATAGTATTTCATTTTATACAGCATTTTGTTGTAGGATGAAAATATTTATATAAAATTTATTATTTGTTTTGTATTATTGACATTTACACTAGTTACATACGGTAAAGGGGTTTAAGTCGTGTCAATACCTGAACATTAATAGTGTTTTTATTAGAGATTATTTAAGATAGATATTATGTTGAATCGATCTGAAATGCAAACACATTTTTATAAAAGTAGATTTTTATTAATTTTAAAATAGTTTGGTTTTACTATATTTAATTACATACATTGTCATTTTCACGAAAAGACTGTTTTTAATTTACACACATCAGTTCCATTTGCTTCATAAACAAGTTTTTATCTGCCTTGTTTTAAGCCACAATTATTTTAACACATTTTAGATTTTATTTTTCTTGAAGTCATAGATAAGGCATATGTATTTATATATTGCATACAATCATATTTTCATGTTTTAAAATCATTATACACATGTAGCGTAGTAGTCTATAGGAAAATGCACATCAAAAGCTTCATTGCTGCTTTTTGGCAGGCATAGCCTGTGTGGTAGAACACGGTTTCTTCTCACGGGCTTGATTTGTTCATAAATTCCTTTCTATACAGTAGTAGTTAAAAATATTCCAAACAGCAATAATTAAAATTGTGCAGAATGTTTCCAAGCTCTCATGTTTGAACAGAATTTGTCTCCATTGTTAAAGTCTTCATCATATACCTTGTTGGTCTTGTTAATGGTCACTTCTAAACTAACCTTGTTGGTCTTGTTAATGGTCACTTCTAAACTAACCTTGTTGGTCTTGTTAATGGGTCACTTCTAAACTAACCTTGTTGGTCTTGTTAATGGTCACTTCTAAACTAACCTTGTTGGTCTTGTTAATGGGTCACTTCTAAACTAACAAGGTAGTAATCGTGTTTTCCCATTGCTCAAAACCGTGTGAGGTATGGTCAGGAGGCAAAGTACATGCTAGACTGGTTTTTGCACATCATTTCATTAAATTAATGTGACAGAAGAGATATACTATCATAAGCCACTACTTTCAGAATAAATATTTATTTTATTAGCAGATTAAAGGGACATTCCTGACTTTGCTGCAATGTTTAAGATGTTATCAACTAACAGATACTTTTTGATGACTGTAATTACACAGCAAATATATTTTTCTGCATAAAATATTAGTGGCTGTATATTAAATGTGTTTCTGATCGTTCTAATATTTGTACTAGGTTAAATTTCATTTTATTTCCAAAAAAGGCTTTTTTCGTACGTACGAAATTATTCGAAGACAAACTCCAGTTTGGGCTTCTTACAAATATTAAGAGGGCCAGAAACACATTGAATATAAAGAGACTGATATTCTAAACAAGAAAATATATTTAATATGTATGTTTAATCATGGAAACATCTTACAATGCAGCAAACTCGGGAATGACCCCTTTAATGCAAATAATTCAGCACTAAACACATTTGGTAGTTTTCATCAAGGTGTTTCTATTGTGTTCATTTATAGGAAAAGAAGTAAAATGTTTATAGTTTAGCTTGGACTATGTTTTAAAGCTTGTTCGTATACTGTCATCATTCCAGTTTGTGTTTATCAGTTTTAATTGTTAAATATTTATCATACTTTTAAACTATTGTTTATATCGCTCATTTAGTATTGCTTTCTATTTTCGTGCTTGTTAATGGGAAGTTATTGGATTAGTGTTGCTCATTTGTTTTAAGTGTGTCCATAACCAGCCCATTTGTAAAAAGCCAGTTGGGTAAATTATGTATTTGATCTGCTATTGTATTTAGGACTTGCCATAAGAAATATATTGGGTTTTACAGCTGCATAAGACTATACGTGTAATACATTTGTGAATTGTTTGAAGAAGAATCTTCGTATGTATAGATATTTGGATGATCTGTTATCAAAGCAATAAAATACAAGCTCATTGCAATGTTATTAGTTGTTTACGTTAAGATGCTGGAACACACAAAATATTCTTCAAGTTTTATCTACAAATGGCAGAACAGTTGTGAGGAGCTGGTATGAGAATTTCCTCCCCCAAGTGTTAATATTTCTTGACTATTGCTTATTAGCAGGCATATGATAGTAAGTCAAAACACTCTTTCAGCATTTTACATCATCAAATCCATTCCGTTTAAAATTCATTTCAAGTGAAAGCAAATGCTGAAAAGTGAGAATCAGTTGAAGAATGTATTAAAGTCTCAAAATTAGAGACTGCTATCAGACTTGTAGTGTAATCTATTTAACAGCAGTGCAGAAGAGACCAACATCAATATAACTTTATCCTACAACCAAGTTTCTGTTGACAATATGATTACAGATAAAGCAGTCTCAGCTATAAACTTGACATCGCGCACACAGCTACATTATAAAATGGCTCATTTAACCTCTAGGTATTCGTACAATGGCTGAAATAAAGAGCTATTCCACTTGATTTTTACGGTCTGCAGGATAAAGAAAATAACTAGTTAATGAAGTCCGATATCGGCTTTATCCTGTTCAGAGCCTCGCAGAATTTCCAATTCACAGGATAAAGCAGATATCAAATGTCCTTAACTAGTTATTCTCTATTAAAGCCGCACACCCTAGTTCCATCCAGCGAAAATAAATTATAATTTGGTTAATCTACCAACCTGTAACACACTTAGATCATGTTTTTATCAAATGGAGTGAAAAAGCAGGTTTTATATCGATAAATACCATGGGAATCCCCATGTCCCAATTGCTTAAAATAATTTTGAAAGTTAGTATTCTGATGTCACCGGTAGAAGCACAACAATGCCTACGTCACGACAAATTTCACAGACTTGGGGTGCGTTCGTTTCACCTCTCCTGGACATGTTCCAACTATTCTGTCCTGGTTGTATCCCCTCTCCAGATATCGTAAGACTTAGCAAAATTATTTGTTTTAAGGGTTTGTAACGTTTTGTATTGAGACACTTACTTGTCTGAACTTTATTGTTACTGAAAATGTTCACGAACTGTGAAGAAAAATCTCACAAATGAACAACAACAAATCGGATGTTGATTGCGCGAACCGTGCACGAGAAAACAAACGGTCACGTGATATACCAACGTCTGTGACATTGAAATGGAAATATCCCTTCTAAAAATAGATTAGACCTTGTCTGCTCAACGGTTTTTTCTCAGACGTGCGTGCGATTTATGAAATACGAAAAATGCATTTTGTGGTATTACAAAAACCAGGATTACCAAAAAACACTACAGGTGAATGGAAATGTATATTCTAAATAATAAACGGTAAGTAAAGTGCAATTTTATTTGTGAAAAAATGTGTTTAATAGCGAAAAACAACGCCGTAATGGTTAACAACTAGCCGTAACTAGGGTGTGTCCCTTTTAACATTGATTCTAAAATACAAAAATCGGTCAAATCAGACTGGTGCGTTTTAGGAGTTCGGTATATTTAAAGGTAGACTAAACTCCAACAAGAGCCTTATGTGTTGGAAAGATGCATATCCGAACCACCAACACATACCGACACTTTAACAAATGAAAAACGCACAATTTTAGAATTAATAAAAAAAAAAAACATGATTATTCCTGCTAACTGGGGGCAGCCATTTGTTTCGTTTTTGTGACGTCCGGTGGTATAGCTTGGGGCGAAGTGACGTCAGCTCAGGTCCAACTTCTCTATTATGCAGTTTAAACAAATGCTCTAATTTACGACAAGGCGCTTTCGCATTCATCAACCTGACTTGTAAAACAACATAAATGACTTGATAGTATAATAAACTATTTAACTAAATATATTTCAATTTGCATCAATATAACGAAATGGAGTTATAGTAAAAAAAATTGTGGAAAAAATCCAAAGGAAAAATACATATCATTAGGCCTATTGGTAGGATACGTTCGAGCAAAAACGACCACTCGCGATACCCAAGTGATAATTTTCTTTTCTCTGGGACTACGTAGTTGGTAAGTTTTGTGATTTTAGATGGGAAAGTCTACTTAATCAAGGGTTTTACAGATTTACTTACAGTAATAAAGCTGGTAAAGTCCATTACGATTTGAGGTTGTCACACAATACCCTGTGATCTTAATAAAACAGGCACCTGTCAATCAAGAACCACAGGTAGAGGCCACGGAAAGAAAATACCAATTAACCAAGAAAACACTTAGACTATTATTTCAGTACGTGGGTTAATTTATATACAAAATATACTGAAAAAAAGAAAGAAAAACTTCCGATTTGTACATACAGTATTTGTTGTGTAATGAAATTATATAGGTAGTATTAGCCTTGAGCTGTATTATCAGGATTCATGAATTTTATCGATTATTTTTGCACTGTTAATCGTCGGCAACGTGAAATTCAATTTGCACGTGCATGCATGGTTCGACATGTCCCGTGTAGTATTCGGTCAATTTGTTTTACTTGTCTTACTGACATTGTTGTCAAGTGAACGAAAACGCTTCAAAATTTGTAAAAAAAATTAACGTTTTTTACATTGTAGCATTTTTAGTATGCCAAGAATACCCAATAATTTACGCGAACGGGCGATTGGCATGCCGACAGAGACGTTGCAAGGCATGTTGGGAGTTCTAGTCGAGCGATACGAAATCTTCGCGTAAGATTTCGAACGACAGGAAGCACCAACGACTTGCCACGTCGTGGACGTCCGTGTGGTCAGGACCGCTATATCATGAACACGCATTTGCGCAATCGATTCCAAACTGCCACTGCTACTGCTGCTAACACACCTGGATTTCATAATAACCGAATCAGTGGGCAAACTGTTCGTAATCGTCTGCGGGAGAACGGTTTACATGCACGACGTCCTTACGTCGGATGCGTTTTTACGCAACGTCATCGTCTTAATTGGGCACGTGTACACACTCGTTGGATACGGCGACGCTGGAATACCGTTCTTTTTTCGGATGAATCCAGATTTTCTTTACAACGTGGTGATGGCAGGGTGCGCGTCTACCGAAGGAGAAATGAACGTTATACTTACTGTTGTGTTCTTGAACGACATCGTTTCGGGGGTTGGGGTTGTGTTATGGTCTGGGCAGCCATTGCCCATGGTCATCGTTCACCAATAGTCGTCATTGATGGCAATTTAAATGCTTAACTTTACCGCGACGTCATTCCTCTGTTCCATAACAACGTCAACATTTCGATTTTTCAGCATGATAATGCCACCTCTCATACAGCTAGAGACACTGTAAATTTTCTTAGGACAAATAACATTGATTTCATTGATGACTGGCCCGTTAAAAGTCCTGATCTCAACCCCACGAGCATGTCTGGGATAGTCTGGACAGACGATTGAGGCGTCGTCCCAACCCACCCGCTAACGCCAACGAACTTCGTCAAGCGCTCATTATTCCACAGGCAGAAATCAACACTTTAGTCAATTCTATGCGCCTGCGATGCACTGCAGTGGTCAATTCAAGAGGTGGTCATACCCGTTATTAAGTGGGAGGTGGGTTTTTTTTAACCCCTACCACACTTGGTCAAAATTTCTCCCAGTTTCTGTTGCATCATGGAACTCTTTAAACGCATATATAACAATTATTCCCCCGGTTTGTTTTCAAGTTATGTTCAAGCAAAGTTAGCGGAAGTTTCTTATTTTGTTCATTATATACTCTTCAAAAAAAGAAACGCAAAAGGGTACAAATGGGTTATAACTCCGATTTTATGTTTCCTACCGGTTCATGCTTTGTGAATATAAGGTCATTGCATGTCCCAAACACATTCCCACGGTTACATTCGATAAAACGCAGCTACTGTACAATAAAGTTCCAAAATGTGAATATTCGCAAAAACGCAGCCACGTGCAAACCATGTCACCACTGCACGTGCGTTGTCTGCACGTGCAACATGAACACCGACAGTATAAAAGTGCAGGGTGTTCGCTTGGCTGACCGACAGTTGACAATCCAGGACATGCCACGTCTCAGTGAACCGCAGAGAAACAATGCCATCGGCCGACTAGACGCAGGCGAATCCAGAACGGCCGTTGCCAGGGCATTCCATGTGTCCCCAAGCACCATCTCCAGACTGTGGGACCGTTACCAGCAACATGGATCAACACGTGACCTCCCTAGATCCGGTCGACCACGGGTCACTACCCCCGGGCAGGACCGCTACATCCGGGTACGCCACCTTCGGGAACGATTGACTACTGCCACCTCCACAGCCGCAGCAATACCAGGTTTGCGCAGGATATCCGACCAGACCGTACGGAACCGCCTACGTGAGGTAGGAATTCGTGCCAGTCGTCCAGTTCGAGGTGTCATCTTAACACCACAACACCGTCGACTCCGACTGCAGTGGTGCCAGATTCATCGACAATGGCCGCAACTGCGATGGAGACAGGTGTGGTTCAGTGACGAGTCCCGATTTCTGCTCCGACGTCATGATGGAAGATGTCGCGTGTATAGGCGTCGTGGTGAACGTTATGCGGCAAACTGCGTGCAGGAAGTGGACAGATTCGGCGGGGGTAGTGTCATGGTGTGGGCAGCCATCTCACACACTGGCAGAACTGACCTGGTCCACGTGCAGGGCAACCTGAATGCACAGGGCTACATTGACCAGATCCTCCGGCCACACATCGTTTCAGTTATGGCCAACGCCAACGCAGTGTTCCAACATGACAACGCCAGGCCTCACACAGCACGTCTCACAACGGCTTTCCTACAGAACATTAATGTCCTTCCTTGGCCATCGATATCACCGGATTTGAACCCAATTGAGCATCTATGGGACGAGTTGGACCGACGCCTCCGACAGCGACAGCGACAACCACAGCCCCAGACCCTGCCCGAGCTGGCAGCAGCCTTGCAGGCCGAGTGGGCCACCATCCCCAGGGACGTCATCCGTACTCTGGTTGCTTCAATGGGCAGGCGGTGCCAGGCAGTTGTCAACACACGCGGAGGCCACACCCGGTATTGACTCCAGATGACCTTGACCTTGGTGGTGTGTCCTATCACTTACTCACAATGGACTAGAGTGAATTGTGAACAATCCTGCAACATTTGGTAATTATCGGACTCACCATTCAATAATTAAATCAATTCTCCAAATGTTACGACAATGTGGTTTTGTGTTTCTTCTTTTGAAGAGTATATAATACAGTTCTTTCAACACCGACAATGGTGGTTTATTTTGTATTGAAAAATAAACCACATACACGTTGCTGTGTTACTGGGATGGATATTATTATAGAACATTGAGATGCATCCGCAAATATCAGGTATGTTTTGTTTCTTCAGTTCGAAGACCAATTCCTGACGTGACACGTTAGGTATTACGCAACCACCAGCTCGCCAGAGGGCGTATTCACTGGGATGGTACAAAATGGCTGCGCCCGTTATACAGAATAGCCGTCACATTTAACAGTTTTATTAATTAACTATACGATTATACTTGTTGATATTAAGCAATAATGTGCATTATGTATCGTTGAATATGCACACCAGTCCAAAAGCCTTGCTTTAGCATTCATTTAAAAAACCATAAGAAAAAATCTCTTGCACCAGTTTTCTTGTGCAGTGTAAAATATACTACTTAAAAATTTGTCTTCACTAGTGAGGCATCAAAAGCACAACATGGAAGCAGTGTTAATGTGAACGACAAGACTATTAAACCATGCAAATCTTTTGAGTAAGACTAGTTTTAAAAAACAATGCATTATACGAACGCCCAGAGTTGGGTTCCTGGGCCCAGCAACAGAAAGCACTCGTTACACTTACGTCAAACGTACACCATACATGTGTGGCGTACGAGTGCTTTGTGTTACCGGGCCCTGGCCTCCAGAGGCCAAACTCAGGGGGTACATGCTCGAAACCGTAGTGGTACATGAGCATGGACATTTTTTTTGGATCAGATCGGACTATACGAACTTCGTTTCAGGGCGAGACATTCATTTGGGCCTTTACAACGAAATGTTATCAAAAGGCATTTATTCAGGGGTGCACAGTATGGAAATCATTCATTCCCTTTAGTATTTTTTCGAACATTTTTCAAGGGACTCAAGTTTTCAGGAATCTGGCTTTTACAGTATTGCAAAATAATTTTCACAAATTAACCAGACGTCAGTTCTAATCTGGTTTCAGGAATATAATTGTTTAAAATTTAGTGCAAAATTTCTCTACATTCATACATTGCACTGGAATTGTTAAATAAAACACAGCAGTGATGAAATAAATATTTTATTAAGTTCCATAGTTGGGTCATTTCCAACAAGAAAACAAAATATATTCAAAATGACTCGCGGTAAAAATGACAAATTATGGTCGTGTCACCAAGAGGATGATAATTATAGTTTGTGTTTCTCGACTTTACTTTCTCTTCACTTTGAATGCTGATCATATACTAGCACATTATTCCTTTTTACACTAATCAAAAGTAAATCAATTATTTGGCTAAACCTACAACCTGATTGTGTGGTGTTCTGGTCTTGTCTATGGTAACAAGTCAAACATAATAACAGGATAATGATGTATAAACAAACAAAATTCATCATTCATCCAGAGTAGAATAAAACCAAAAATTTACATTATTAAATTTTGCAATAAGAAATAAAAGTTTATAATTTTTGAAAAACATTATATTTGTCACATCCAAAAATAGACATTTTCTTTTTTCGTATTTACCACAAAACTAATTTTATTGAAATCAATAATGCAAACGATACAGCCAAGTCACGTGACAAGAAATAACCAACCACTAGCAGGATACATCACTGCCATCAATCAATATAGTGGTTGCAGGATAATAAATTTTCAAGCCTTGTTTAATAGTAAATATACCTGTCCAATATCAAATTGCAGGTTTTCCCAGATCCATTAGTAGTTTTTCTTTTAGTAACAATTTCCGGTAATGGAGCTGCAAGCTACAGCAAGTCATAAACAATGATGACCCCACATCGTAACCAGTCTCTTTGGAAATTACTTATGAACTCAACATCTTCATTTGTAAATATCTTAAAATCGTAGCAATCCTAAATGCAAATGATCAGCAACACACTTGGTAAATGTACAGTGCATATATTTCTACAGAGAATGCATCAAACTAAACTAACATTTTCTTCATAAGCCTTGTTAAAACGTGTCACTTCATGTTTGTCCAATGAAATCTTCGCTAGTTCACTATGTGAACTATAGCAATCGGGTACTTTGCACAGACTGGTCATAACGAAATACCATCATAAAAAAGTCACACGTTGATGAATGTCAAAGTTTGATCACATATGATGGCATAAAACAATGGATAAAACACGGCTTTCATTCTCTCTCTCTCTCTCTCTCTCTCTCGCACAGTCTATCTTCTTGATCAACACTTGTTTAGCGTCCTTCAACTGAAAATACAGACAAAAATTAGTTAGAGCAATTAAAACATAATGAAAATACAGACAAACACTAGTTTCAGCAATTAAAATATAAGACACAAATCTCGGTACCTTAATTCTTAACTCTCTCCGTCCGGTTGTCGAGTGTACTCGACTTTAGCCGTTTCACTGTGAAATACGGTTGTCGAGTTTACTCGACAATCGAAGTAAGGTATTCCCTGATTACTATAAATAGCCCTGTATAGACTATTTATAAGCTACCTTCTGCGCATGTACGGATGAATGGTCCAACTTCCTTCCTGTATCGAAAAATCTAATTATTACATGAAATTTTTTTACTTTTTTATCTGTTGAAATCCTTTATCGCGAATTGATTTTTTTTGGCCCAAATAAACATGGCGGCCGACGAAGATGCTATTTGGAGAGTGATATCGATGGAGAAATGGATAGTGAAGATTTTTCGGAATCTGATGTTGACGTTCCGACACCAGGTGTTTCATTATCGGATTCGTTTGAGGATTCTTGGCTTCCGCGATTTGACAAACGGACCGGCGTTTTGCTCGATACAGATGGAACAGAAACTGCGTTTGAAACATTTTGTAAGTTTCTTGACGAAGATGTCATTTCGATGCTAACAATTCAAACGAACTTGTACGCAGAACAGTATTTTGAAAAGCACCCCAAAGATACATTACCGCCTTGTTCTACAACACGTGGATGGGTACCTGTAGTGAACACTGAAATGAAATCATTTTTGGGCATTTTGTTGTTCATGGGCACTGTCAAGTTGCCCAATTATGCTTCCTATTGGTCAACAATTGCATTGACCCAAATGAAAGGATTTCGAGAGATCATGAGCCGTGATCGCTGGCAAATAATATGGATGTTTTTCCATGTGTGTGATAACACAACAAACCTTCCAAGAGACCATCCAAACCATGACCCAACTTTCAAAATCCGCCCTGTTGTTGATAAACTGATTGAAAGATTTTGCGACATTTATTATTACCCCGAGAAAGAACTTTCTGTGGATGAAAGCCTTATTGCATTCAAGGGCCGTTCATCTATGGGTCAGTATATGCCACAGAAGCCACATAAATGGGGACTGAAAGCATGGGTACTGTGTGAATCCTCGACAGGATATTGCTACAACTGGTTTATGTATGTTGGACGAAAACAAAACACAGAGGTGGGACTAACTAATTCAGTTGTCATGCAGTTGTGTGAAGTTGTCAAGGATGCAGGACATCATGTATACATGGACAATTTTTTTCTTCACCACAATTGTTCGAAGATTTATCAGAATGCAGTGTTGGAGCTTGCGGCACTCTACGGGCAAACCGACGCGGAACTCCGCCTCAAATACAGAGAGCCAAGTTCAAAAAAGGAGACGACCCAATGTTTTTTCGGGACGACAAGTGTTTATTCATTGCCTGGATGGACAAGAAGCAGGTAAATGTGCTGTCTACCATCAACAACACCCGTATGATGATCAAGTACATTCGATGCAGGGACCCAGCCAATAACAACAGGAGAGAGATCAACAAACCAAAAGCTATCGAGTGTTACAACCAGTTTATGGGTGGAGTGGATTTATTGGATCAAATGATTTGGACCTATCTTGGTGTGCACAGAACAGTAAAATGGTGGAAAAAGGTGTTCCTCTATTTATTGGAACTGGCATTTGTGAATTTCACAGTTGTTTGGAAACGGTTGCATCCAGGTGTGAAACTGGACAAATACAAACTATGTCTTTCCATCATTTCGTCGCTTGTAGCAACACACGATCGTGCCACAACTGCCAAGCCAAGATACAGCATCGACGATGTTCCAACAAGAGTGGAAAACAAACGCCATTTCACCGGGATCAACAACAACAAGACAAAAAGTGGAGCTCAGGCATTTCCGGATTGTGTTGTGTGTTCGGATCGAAAAGTTCCAAAAGGTCGACATCAAACACAGTATATCTGCAAACAATGTGATAAACCTATGTGTCCTTATCCTTGTTTTGAAAGGTACCACACATTGCTGAGTTTCAAAATTCAGTGCACAAAGGACTTGCATAAAGAGTAACTGACAAATAAAACATTGTGCAAGTAGAAATGTGGCAAAATTTGTTTACAGTGTGTATTTATTTTTTTCAAATTTATGTACAACATTTATAATTTCAAAAAATTTCACTACAAATATTTACAATTGTAGAAAATTATATTAGTAATAAATCTTTCATTACATGTTGTGGTATTATTCCAATAATTAATAAGTTATAATCATTTTTAATGAACCACTACTAATTTCCTCCATTTCACAAAAGGAGCCAGTTTTTGGAACCTGGCGGGCAAAATTTTGTCCAGGTTGGAGAGAGTTAATGTTCAGACAAAAATATATTAAAATGAATACAACAATTAAGAAATGTTGAACTTCCGTTCTCTTTTCTCTATCCAACGGCCTTTCCCTCTATTTCTATAGACTTATCTCAACATCCCAACAGCCAATGAAATGGAGTACAATGTTTTGTTTAATGACACCACTAGAGCAGATCGATGTCAAACATTTGGTAATTCTGACACGTAGTCAAGAGGAAACCTGCAACATTTTTCCTAATGCACCAAGGGATCTTTTACATGCACTTCCCCCCCCCCCCCCCCCCCCCCCCCCCCCCCCCCCCCCCCCCCCCCCCCCCCCCACAGGAAAGTACATACCACAACCTGACTAGTTGTGGTGCACCAACTGGAACAAGAAAAAATACAATCCACTGAGATGGTCTGACCCTGCGATCCAAGCACCTAAGTGAATTTTCCAGCGAGTGCTTGGATTGTGGGAAATATCAATGGTTAGGTCAAGTTTAGTAAAAAAGAAAATTTGACAGAAAACATGAAGCATGTTAGCAAGGAGTAAAAATCAACCAGAGATATGCAACAGTCTTAAAAGACAGTACTCGTAGTTCCATATTAACTTATTTAAACACCAAAATTTGACAGAGAGACAAAGTGCACAACAGTAACACACTAATTTGCCTTTCCAACTTTGATACAAGACATTAGTGGAATGTTATGTTGTATGAACACCAACAATACCCACTGACAGGCCACAAACTAATGCATTTCAAATAGAAAATGGTTAAGTGGGTGAATACAAGTGGTACTTACTGTAGGAGGAAATATCAATTTCATCGGGTAACTCGGTGATGTTCACTTCAAAGCGCTCCTGTACATCGTTGAGGATTTTCGCATCACTTTCATCAGACACAAATGTAATTGCTAAACCCTTGGTTCCAAAACGGCCTGCTCTAGCAACCTGTAATACAATTGTATTTTTATTAAAAAAAACCATAACATTTCAGACCAAAACAACATTCATTTGAATGATATTGTAAAAGTATCTCAATGAAAATTACTGCTGGTATACATTCAAATTTTGATTCAGAATGAAATACTGGTATTAAATTATCAACAATACACAAGACAAACAAGACCAAACATCAATCAATTTAAAAGTAGTCATAAAAATATATTATTTATGCAATATTAGAATGCAAAAATGGTGCAAGTGTGTTTTACATTTTAGGGCCCCATTCCACGAAGTGGTCTTGGCACTAAGTTCACCTTAAAGTGCATAGCTACTGTATACACTTACCGTGATCTTGGCGCTAAGGAGTGGAACAAGGCCTAGACCTTTATGGTATGTGCCCCTAGACATTCCTTACAAACTGTTGTAAGTATTTCCATGCCTGCAGAGGATCTACTGTTTATATTAAATGACCCCATTATTGTAGGCGACCAATTTGTCAAATTACTCACTCTGTGCAGGTAGGTGTCGGAATCTTCTGGCATGTCGTAGTTGAAGACAATGTTCACCCTCTCGATGTCCATACCACGACCAAACAGGTTTGTAGCAACCAAAATACGCTTCTGGAAATCCTTGAACTGCTGGTAGCGAGACAATCTGTAATAAATAGAACAAATTACATTATAATATTCATATTTGAAAATTATCAGAACGACGCTTGTTGTGGGTTAATTTCTCTTCAAACATCCTGCAATAAGAGTCTAGGTGCCCAATAACAGCCCCGATAGACTATTATCAACCAGCCTCGGTGGTGTCGTGGTTAAGCCATCAGACTTCAGGCTGGTAGGTACAGGGTTCGCAGCTCGGAACCGGCTCCCACCCAGAGCGAGTTTTAACGACTCAATGGGTAGGTGTAAGATCACTACTCTCACTAACCCACTGTCCTGGACAGACAGCCCGGATAGTTGAGGTGTCTCCCCAGGACAGTGTGCTTGAAACGTTAATTGGATATAAGCACGAAAATAAGTTAAACAAAATAGATAAATCTGGTGTAGGAATAAATCTACCCAAATATAACAAGCAAATACTTATTTATTCCTACTTTCCCACTATTAAAATTCGTTGTGTGTGCTTATCCTGCGCTTGAACAGCTCAAATGCATAAAAATGTTATGTAGAGATGCAGTTGTCCGGTCCTTTTCAAATGCTGTATCTGTTCACAAATAAGTATCACTGGTATCAAGGATCCCAACATGTTCCAACCCAATTACTGGTTTTGTGCCACTTCCATACAGGTTTAGAAGTAAAAGTCTAGACATTTACCGTTCCTCCTGGGTCATGGCTCTGTGTATTGCAATAGCAGGGAAATTTTGTTCTTGTAGCAACTGGGCCAAGGCCATACAGCGCTGAACACTCTTCACGAAGATGATCACCTGAAAGTAAAACATTTAAAGTCAACAGGCTGCGAATTTAACATGATTCTGTGCTTCTACAAATACAAAATTTTGTGTCAAAAGCATACGACGAGACAAAATTCCAAAATATCTACATTAAATCATGTTTATGATTCTGGCAGAATCATAAAAATAAATACCCAAATTCAATACCTGGTTACGACTTACAAATATTATCTCTGCAGTGTTACCTTCAAATGGCACTTCAAATGGCATTATCAAACATTACCGGTATTCAAAACTTTTTAATATATTTCCATTTCAAGAAAAATATATGCACATATGCTATTAAAATGTGTCTGCTCTATTAAAGTCATTTGCTGAACTACATCAAGAAACAAAAGTGCTATGTGGGTAGGTTATTTTCACTATATACATACATAGCATAAAGGTGGGAGCAGTAATTATTCAATAAAATGTTCCAAGAATTTAACAATATAGAACAACTTCATTCTGTCACTGGATACCTCAAGTACCAATTAGAAAAAACCTAACAGTATTCTAGGCAAACGAGAAAGACATCTAGAATTATTTAATGAATATACTCACGAACATACGCAGTAACGCAATCATGATGAATACCTCAAATTGGAAAACAATGCCCGCTGATTTAACCCAGGCATGAAAATCAATTAACCTGATTGAACTCGAGGACGTCGAGCAGCTCAAAGAGTTTGCGGTTCTTCTCGTTGTCCTTAAGTTTGACGTAGTGCTGCTGTAGGCCATGTAACGTCAGCTTCGAGTCGTCGTCCACGTACACTTCCATCGGCTGGAGAGACAACACGTTAGCCACATGTGCTCGTGTGAGCATTATACTAGCATCTACTTTTACATATTTATAAATCAAAGGATTCACAAAATATTTCAATTAAACTTATTTAGCAAAGTCTTCAGTTTTAAATTTAAACCATCTGCACTTAATTTTTACAAACAAATGTTTTCACATTTGAAAAAGTAAAACTTTTATACAGCGAACTTATCATTTCTTAATTTATCAAGACAGAATAATTTACTGAAAAGAATAATTTTATCAAGTCAAAAATAACAATATAAACTAAAACTACTTTATAATAAAAAAAATTTAAAAAAAAAAATTTGAAGTTGACATTTATTTCTGCAAACCATTAAGCGTTACCCTGCTACAACCTCAAACCACAGAATGGATGAGACATCAGCAGGAAACATGGTGGAAATGCAGCCATTTGTTGACTGGATCAGTTGAGCCACAGCCAATGCCGATAGGATCAGCCAAGCCTTTTGTCGATAGGACCAGCAAAGCCATTGACGATATGATCAGCCGAGCAGTTTGTTGATGGGATACGTCGTTCCATTTATCAACAGGATGATGGGATCCAGTAGAGTCACAGAATTGGTCATTTGGTTAATCGTGACGATATGAATTTTAACACATCAATCTAATACTTCCCAAGTTCACATCACAGTATCTTTACACCACCGATTTTTCAGTGTTCAATGGTTCACAAGTAGAGATTCTTTCAGTATCCTCCAACATTTCTCGCACACCACCAAAATCATGTACGACTCCTCCATTTGACAATTCACACTTCAAAATTTAATTATGTAATTAGTTTGTATAAAAGCTTAAGGACTTTTAAGACTTTGTTACACCTCAAAATGTCACCCATATTAAATCTGAATAAAACTTAAAATGATTAAAAAAAAAAATTAAAAAAAAAAAATTCAATATGAAAAATGATAATAGTCTCATAAGAATTTATGAAATTTTGACTGCACAAATGGAGAGCAACACTCACTCAAGTGTGTGAACATCAGGTGAACCGATCAACTGGATACAGTAGGTGTATTGATCAACTGGCAACAGCAGGTGTATTGATCAACTGGATACAGCAGGTGCATTTCACAATGAACATCAACGTGTAGAGTTTAGTTTTGATGATCCAAGACACAATCCACCTGTGCTTTCAGAGTACAGGATTCATGTGCCTTCACTTCGGATTGGTGAAGATTTATCTTCACGTCTTCTGGGATATATAATAGTAGCTTACACTTTCAAACACATCCAACAGCTTGTGGAGTTGAAATTGATATATTTTTTTATAGTCAGTAAGAAATTCATGTATGATCAGGAAAGGGGGTCTACCATGGCATTTTTTTTTACGATGCTTGGGACTGGTAAAAATTTTGAATAATTTATTATTATGAAGCCGATTATAAATATACTGTTACTGTGTCATGTCAAAGTGTATGTCATTTGTGTTGTGTATAGATCTAGAACAGAAAACTTTTTTTTTTTTAAGAGACATTTTTGGTTAACGTGTTTCACCAACATGAAATTTTGCCTAAATGTTGAGCAGCTGGTTTACATTCTCCGACTGGCAGGGTTTTTATATTGATGTATGGATTGTGAAAAGCAAACGTCAGTAGGTGGTTAATTCATATCCCATTCCTTTTTCTTCCTCAGTAGTAGTTTTGATGTCCCAGTTTAACTTTGTATGCATGTTCTCTTTTCGAAACTCATTGCAGTTTATAATGCCAGCACTTGGATCACACGAACTGCACACATCCACATTGAACGATGCTATTCAAACTTTTCACAGGAATCCATCTTAGTTTCAGGATCTTGGAAGTAATGTCAATACATGAACAACTTTAAAACCTAACAATGTCCTAAGCTATCGACTGAAACACACACTGCAAGCACTTTGAGAGTGCAGGCTTTAGTGTGCCTCACACTGCACGATTATTAGAAACCTACTCAACTTCAACATTACACGAAAGCTCAACAAACCGACATTACAAAAAATATACTCATAACTCATTTTAATGCGGGTATTTAAAGATTTTTTTTAAAGACAGTGCTATCATGATTTGTACAGATGCCTCTCAACAGATGACCATGTGTGCTCAAATATACTGGAGGTTGGCGATTCAAAGTGGTACGTTGCATTATCAATCCACATCTTTTCAGAATAATGCAGCAGCACTGCTTTCGGTGTCAGCTGTCGATAATGTCACATCTAGGCCACAATTCGGTGTGATCCACAGCAACGTATTCCTTTTATTAGCTGCAAGATGAGACATTTTTAAAACCTATAATATAACTATGGATACGGTAGAATTAACTATTAATTTACTCCAGACACACTCTGCCTGCACTTTCAGAGTACAGGGTTTGTATGTCTAAATATTACTCCATGTAGACTAAGGACTTCGCGTGGACTAAAGACCCTATAGCTGTGATCCAGGCTCTTGTGACTTATCGAGACAGGCTCAACTGACAGATTCTCAACCATATGATTAAGATGTGTAGGCATCAATTATGACCCTCGAGATCACGGGGGATCCAGAAAAGAATAATGCTTGGTAGTAATTACATCTTGCATAAACTTCTTGCAGATCGGTCGGATATCTTTTCCCAGAGTCGCACTGAACATCATCACTTGTTTCTCGTGTGGTGTCAAACGGAAGATTTCTTGAACATCTCTCCTCATATCTGAAATCGTGATAAATTTGTTATCAATAAATGTAATATTCATCAGAGTTGTTTTAGTTTTGACTTTATTCTGTCGCATACCCTGCACATACATATAAAAATACAGAACAATATATAATGCTTAACCTTTAGTCTAGTGGATAATTTATCACAGGAACAAAGTTTTTACTTTTACTCACATTTTTAGAAATGCATGAAATAATGTTCACATGTGAAAGTAAAACTAGATGTAATTTTATTTTGTGGTTAAAATAACAATTTTTTATTTTATTTTTTAAACAAAGTTCAGTAATAATTTTTTTTTTTATGATTTTCAAGGTTTTATCGAAGATTACAAACAATATTTTTTGAGGCGAATTGCCAATTTTTATTTTTGTCACAAAAACGTTTTTTCTAAAAAAAAAAAGGGTCAGATGTGCATTCAGCGATCAGTGCATTTTTGTAAATTATGAACATAATTTCCAACATTAACTATTATACATTTCTGGTAATATTATTAAAATCAGTTGACATTTCAGCATGAAATTACACTCATATATACTAAGAATATCCACCTACGTAACGCTAACATTTTATAGTCAGTTATATTATTTATGTTACCATGGCAACACCTGCAAATTTCAATATTAAGTCAACAACCGCGGTTTTTCTGAAAAATAGGGTCAGATGCGCATTCGGCTATCAACAAATTTTTTTTAAAATTATGAACATAATTTCCAACATTAATTATTATACATTTCTGGTAATATTATTAAAATCAGTTGACATTTCAGCATGAAATATACACATACGCTAACATTTTAGTCAGTTATATTATTTATGTTACCATGGCAACACCTGCAACTTTCAATATACCATTTTCTATTAATAATTATGAAAACTTTAATTTAAAACTAATATTTTGCTTTTAATTTAAGTCTATGGTGTGATCTATTAACCATACTACTCGATTTAGAAAAAGAATTAAGTAGATAGCCAATTTTGTTTTTGAATAATAGGGTCAAATGCACATACTACCATCAACGCATTTTTTAACTTACCTAGACACTAAAAATATGTATACTATCTCTATTACTTTATATATCTTTGTCAAATGACACAAGATTTTAAAAAGGTATATGCCCTTTCACTTCCTGACATTTTCAAATGAACATAATTAATTCTGTTACCATGGTAACCAATGCAAAAAGAGGAACCGTTTCCCATATGAAATGTTTTAAATGAATTTATTTCAATACAAATCACTGTATAATGATGTAATAATAAGCTCCCAGCTGTTCAAGAGAAGTGTGAAAATTGTTAATTATGTTACCACGGTAACCAATAACCAATGCAAAACAAAACAAATTTCTAAAAAAATATCATTTTCAAGGACTGAGAAAAAACAATGTATAGTGACATAATTGTACTATGCCTGTAGGAAAGATATTTGATGCTTATTAATTCTGTTACCATGGTAACCAGTTCAAAACTATATGTTACCATGGTACCCAGATCGAAACTGTTACCATGGTAACCAATGCAAACTATTGGTTACCATGGTAAGGTATGTAAAACTGGAAACTATTTGCTGTGTGCATGCAACTTTTGAGTCATACGGTCAAAAGTAAAGGACACCAGTAATCAATAATTTGAGGGTACTTGAAAACTCCACATCATAACTGCCGCAACTAGGTGGTTATGGGGTTTGGAATCTTTTTAAATTGGACATTGTATTTCATGTACACACTTTAAGCAGCAGCTATCTTACTATAATCATTCTAAAAATTATTAAAACGTATCCATTAATTCCCAAGATTTTAGGGTACATAATTTTACCCTTCATACCCTCTGGCAGAAACCCTGGACACTGATATTAGAATAATAGAAATAGTAAAAAGGATTTTATGCATTTCCGTAATTTATTGTGACACGATACTTGCCATAGTGCTTCACACGGTCACAATTGTAAAAAAAAAAAAAAAAATGTCCATTCATCTAAAAAATGTTTTAAACCCAAAGAAACAAACATCAACATGTGAGCCCTAATTAAAATCCAATATGTACCGTATACATAATGTGTATCCAGTGTTGAACACTTATGCATGATACAAAATAGATCTAAACGGTCACCTGAGTAAACAATCTAATTAAAATTAGCTCCACTATTACATGTGGATCTAAAGACAGCCAGTTGGAGCTCATGTCCACCAATCAAAACCTTACTTGCAGAATCCTGCCAGTGATTTAAAAACATTCCGAATTATCCTGAAGGTATACGACATGTTTCGTGTGAATTACGAATGCCGTAAAACATGTTTTATTTTATAAAATAAATAATTTGTAATGTAAAACTGAAGACTGATTTAGGTTTTTTTTAATTTTATAAATAAATAAATAATTTTTAATGTAAAATTGAAGACTGATAACCCACCCCGTAGGGTATTGGTATGGTTCGCTGTACTGCGGCCACTAAAATAGACTCGCCCGATATTTTTAAAATTTGTATGCTCCCAAATAACGTTATAAAAGGCGAAGTGTGATTGGTCAATATTTAAATTATTATTTACAGACGAAATGTTACCTGGACATTGGGGACTACGCAGTATTGTTAGTTTTAAATCACTGGCAGTGTCCGCCCTGCTAAAGTACGTGGATGTTTTTTCTTTTTAATTGTTATTTTAAAAAATTTAGTTATCACCGTATTTTTAAAATAAAAAACGTGATTACTTACTCTGAATCTATTGCAAACCATTATCCTACTGTAATTTTCACATTTTATATAGGTCCATATAGTTACCGCACGATTTTTTGGGGGGTGTTGCCTAACACGAAAAAGGACCGTGTCGATGTTCTAAAAAACGGTCGATAACTGTTGCATGGAAAAAAAATTGGACCTCGCGGTAAGGGTGTGTATATCCCCGACGCATCCACACCAATTGGTACCGTACAGGCCTGATGTACTAATCATAAGTGTACGGGATCCCGTTTTGTTTTGTAAGGGTGGGAGAGGAAGAAGGGCAGGCTAATTTGTGCCCGAATTAAACGAAAATACCACCAACTAAAAAACAACATTTGTTAGTTTTAGCGTTACTGCCAACCAGCTATATATAATATAGGGTTTCAAACGAAGCACTACACAATTTTACATGGATTTAATTACAACTAGTATTGTGGCTACTAGTACATGATGAAAAGGTTTCAGGCCAGCTCAATTTGCCCGAATGTGTGTCGTATTTGCCCAAATTTTTTATTTTGGTACTAATAAATTTATCAAAATACAATAGATCCAACAGTGCAACACAACTACAGTTTACCTCATGATGATTAATTTATCTTTATAACATTTGCAGATATGTGTGCAGGGAATGGGTCGACCCCCCCCCCCCCAATAATTATGTGTGACACGCAACGAGAATGTTTTGTGATTGGTTATTAAAAATAATGTAGGTCACGGTATTCTGCAGACTACTTCAGCAGATATTCGTAACCTATCGTTTGTAATTCATTTTTTAAAAATGAGAACAAATATATATCCACTCAGTAGTAATTAATACTAATGTGAATGTTGAAAAGGAAAAACAACACACAACAAAACAACGACGAACACCGAGCACATGTCGACTATATGATCGAATACGCACAACTGTTCAAGTAAACATAGCTAGTTAGAATATCGTTGCTGTAGTATAAGTAACCACGTTGTAATTATTAATGAAAACAGTTAGCCGCACATGCAAGCAATGTGTACTACTGCTGTCAAATTGTATGGCGGGAAATGCGCTGTTTATAAATAGAAACACGGAAATGGCGCGGTTTATGCCGTCGGATTACAATTATTTGATTGTGTTTGTACCTTTTTTAGGCATTAAAAGTGATACTTTTTCTAATTTAATGCAACTGTCATAATGTAGTTCATATATAATAGTATATTATGACAATTTTGTAGAGATAAAAGAAACCGCTACCAAAAAAAACAAGAAACAATAACAAACAATAACGCGCCATTTGACGGGTCATTTTTGTTTTTAAAAAAAACATAAGATGTACAACAGCAATTTAGCAAATATTTGGATATGTCATTCTAAGACTATTTATTGACATTTTCTTACTTTGTTTTTGACAAAAATGTCAACAATTAATTTAGAAAACAATTTTTAAATGAAAACAATGCAAAGTGCGTCAATGTGACGACGCTTGACGTGTATACACGTCAACGGCAGGATAAGGGTTAATAATTCGTATCCCAATATTGTCAAATTTATTATCTCCACCAGCTTTCAATTCCTAAAATGACGACGACATTCTGCCATTGTTGTCCAGTAAAAATACTTGCCAAAAGATATTTTCAACTTACAACACATCACTATGTACTTGTGGATAAGCCGACCTCTTAGTTTGTCCCGCAATATCCAGTAAAAAAAAGGTTGGCATGATGTTTAAGCCGATGTTTAAGATACATTTGATTGAGATAATGTCGGTCTAGTGCAACAGTCTTCAGTTCTGACCAATTAAATCTGCAATTGGGAATAAAATATCAGCGGTCATGAAAAGACTTAATGACCATTCCGATCACTTGACACCAAATACCAATAAAAATTGAATAAATTTGATTTTGTCAAATAAAATATAACTTTTATTGTGTGTATCAAACAATCAAATGGACACTGGTATGGGACTTAACAGAGGCTGTTAAAAATACTGGTTAAATAACAACGGTAATGTTTTGAAGCCTAGATTGACTGACAAGTTTTCATTATATCGTATTTCCATACAGATATTTTGTTGTATTTTCTTAGAAACGTTTTTTCGACTCAGTGTATTGGCCAACTCCTCTTCTCTTGGTGGTTTTTAGAGGCTAAAATAAAAGTCTGATAAAACACAGCAATATACAGTATGAGTAACTTCATTAAAATTATTACATGAAATTGGGGGTTTTTTTTTAAATGACATAACTGGTAAAATTACATTTACTGAAAGAAGCATTACCTAGTTCTGCGAGCATCTTGTCACACTCATCCAGGATGAAGTGCTTGATGTGTTTCAGGCTGAGCGTCTTCTGGCGGGAGAGTGCGAGGATGCGGCCTGGCGTGCCCACCACGATGTGGGGACAATTCTTCTTGAGCACCTCCTCGTCTTTCTTGATGGCCATCCCTCCGAAAAAGACAGCAATCTTGATGTTGCTTGTGTATTTGCTGAATCGCTCGTATTCTTTACTGATCTGGAACGCAAGCTCTCGAGTGTGAGCCAGAACAAGGACAGACACCTAATAAAAATAAAAAAAGCATACAATTACATGTGGAAACAGCCAGTGGTAATTATATTAACTGTACATCCTGTGTAAATGCAGTGTGTATAAAAATTAATTTAACATATGGCAAATACACTTGTTCACATATCCCCAACTTGACCTATATAAATAAAAACTTTTTAGGGAAAGTAAAATTGTTTTGTTTTTTTAAATATGAAGTTTATTATGAACAGAGCAAATTCCAGAATACTGTTTGTACTACTTTGCAACAATAGCCTGTGCAGCCAAATGAAAGCTGGCTTGCTTGTATTTTGTTCAACAGCAAGCTTCTACAAAGCAAGACCATTTGAGCTAAATGACATTAGCTGCGTATCAAGCCGGTTTCATGCGAACAAAGGGGCGATGTAACGTTGCTGACAAAATTATCCACCTACCTGTCCATCGACTGGTTCCAGTTGTTGAAGTGTAGCAAGTACAAAGACGGCAGTCTTTCCCATTCCAGATTTGGCTTGACACAACACATCCATGGACAAGATTGCCTGAGGGATGCACTCATGCTGAACTATTAAAAAATATATATATATAAAACATTTTAACAGTTCAACAACACAAATTCAACAGAATTATGTCTTGCCTACCATAAAAGAATTTGAGAAGTATCATTCAGGATTAATAGCTCTTAAACAACTAATATATAAATTTTCAAGTTTTTTAGATTATATTTTCACTCATCTAGGACTTGCAGTCTGTTGTAAAAAGATATTTCCCTTTTTGACTCCATGAAAGCAGAGCTTCGTTTTTGATGGGTGCGAGCGCTAATACGCCTGTCAACTCAATCTGACGGGTGCAAAATAATGCTCCCCTAAATTGAACACATCACTCTTGTATTTTTTGTAACTGCCATTTTTAATTGTTTATTGAATCCAATCCACAACGCCACAAACCTTTCCATTCTTTTCACAATGAATTTCTAGAATACATTTTATAAATTGAAACACGATTGGTTGGTTATCTTTACACTGAGCCAATCAGCTAGTAGTTCACTTATTAAGATCTCGTCGGTTTTGTTTTGTTTTGTTTAATTTCGTACAATGCAGGTAATGATCGCAAAATTTATTTTACACTGTCGTCGTTTTGATCACGTGCAGAAAAAATAATAGGTGTGTTGTCCAATAATTCTATGCGTATAATGTTTATACGTTGATATCACAGTAAACGCGTACACCAACAGCAAACGAATTTAGTAAAGCCGGTTTTGTTTTTGTTAATAGCATAGTGACATACTCCAGACATTTCTACTTTCTGCTTCACGATACTACCACGTGATTTAAAGCCAAGAAGACTGACCTTGGTACAGTCAGATTTAACGTACATGTGATCAGTTGACTAGCACCTGAAACAAACACCGATTTAATTTCAACTCAGTAATTCCAATTTACTGAGTGTAAAGCATGTATATTTTAAAATTAAATTTACCTTAGGTTTGTTTGTTTTTGTTTTGTTTAATGGGTTGCTATGATTCGAGTGTATAATAAATGACGTGTTAACTACAGTACACCGAAAATGAAAGCTAATCCTGTTTGTAAAAAAATATATTTATAAAAATTGTAGTAAGATATATATGGGTAGAAAACAATAGATGTTGACATTTTCTGTGTTATGACAGGGTTTTTTTTATTATTTATTTATTTTTTTAAATAAAGAATTTACAGGTACATAACATGTATATTATGATACCATGATAAATGTGATAATCATGTGCCATGTGGTTGTTACTTTTACATTCAGTTCACAGGTTTGTGTCCATGGAGAAATATCATTATGCGATGAAAACCAAAATTATTGTACTTGTTTTAAATAAAACAGAATAAGCACAAACAAATCAGTTTCAATACCATATTCATAAATAGTCAACAGATCATCATGATTCAGAAAAAAAGAAAGGTTTTATTTAACCTTTAGACTATTTTACAAAAAACACGTTGAGTGAGTACATGTTTATAAATTTTACTCACATATATTCACTTGAATGTTTCATAAATACATGAAATAAAGTTCATATATGAACTATTATTTTCGTGTCTTTTTTTGTAATTTTTATTATTTTAGATCGGCTAATGGTGATTAAAATTAGGCAAAAAATCAAAACAGTTGTGTTTACTTACGGGCATTTGTGGCCAGCTGTCCAGTATTTATGTCCATTATTCCCGATAAGTGGTTTTCTGACCAGAATTTTTTTTTAAACCCGAACTATGATTCATATTGCAATATTTGGTAATTTTCGTTGTTGGTATAACGATCAAATTTATTATCAAATTAGCTGTTACAATCAGCTATCGATCCCTGAAAATTACCGCGACGTGCCGCCATTGTTGTCAAAGCGAAAATACTTGCCGAAAACCACTTTTTGAACTCAAAATTTCAAGGTATTTTCAATTGAAAAAATCAAAACAAAAACCACCATTTTGAAAAAAAAAATCTTTTTTCTTTAATTATATTTCCGTTTCCGGCGAGTGTCGTGTGCAAAATGGCGGGGAAATATGAATTGGGGAATGCACTGTATACAGTGTACAGTATATCGACCGAGATATCTCGCCTGCAGTAGTCAGAAGGTTAACAATGCACTCAGCACATTTTATTTACGGTTATATGGCGTCGGACATATGGTTAAGGACCATACAGATATTGCGAGAGGAAACCTGCTGTCGCCACTTCATGGGCTACTCTTTTCAATTAGCAGCAAGGGATCTTTTATATGCACCATCCCAGACAGGGTAGTACATACCACGGCCTTTGATATACCAGTCGTGGTGCACTGGCTGGAATGAGAAATAGTCCAATGGGCAATCATGATTCAGAATTGTAATGCAACATGATATGCATATAATACATAAGAAACCGATAAATATTGTGTTCATGCTGTTTCTTTTTCTTGTGTAAGACTGCAATGGCCCATTCCTTCATCTTTGAGAATAACCATCATATTAGTTAAATTAGGATATTTATTTTGAAAACACAAAACATTAACCCTCAAGATGTTTAATTTAGAAATCATTACTCCTCAAACTTAATCATGTTCAAGGGTACAATTCCTCTCGGTCTCTTGCCTTTAATTCTGATTATTTTGAGGGGTGCGATTTCCCCCTCTGCATTTTGAGGTGTGTGATTTTTAGCACTCCTGGGTTTTTCAAAAACGAAGGTCTGTGAAAGTGAGACAAAAATGAGTAATCCATAAAAAGTTGTAAAATAGGCATTTTCAAGTTTTTCCATTGTAAACAAATTCCGATTTAGCAACAATTACCAATAATTTGGAATGTTCCCTATGACTAAAATTAAATTTTAATGCATCACAATTGAACGCCATGTTCAACTGACTTTCTGGTAAATTCAACTACTAAAGTAGTGTCTGAAATAGAATAAAAATTATTTTCGTCAATTATTTCTTTCATATTAAACTGACAAATAAATATTTAGTAAATACCTATTTAATGATACTCTACCTAATTTAGCATTTACTTGTTTGGGCTCTCACTGATGTACAAGGTGGTGTTTACTCTTGAGATTAAAATAAAGATGTTGGTAAACAGGAGATTTGTGACCTTTATTGGAACAGACATTTTGATGGAGTGTCAATTTCATTTACCCGTAAACTTTTAATTTAAAACTGCAAGATAACTGATTATTTTGAATTCCAGCATAAAATATTAATTTTGACCAGCATATTCAGTGAATATAAATTCAATATAAATACAGTAGAAATGTACACAATCTTGCAACCAAGTTATATGTGATCATATGTTGGCCAAACTTTGTTATAGTCTGTTCCAATAAAGAGCACAAATCACCTGTTTACTGACATATTTCTTTTAATTTCAAGAGTAAACACCACCTTGTACATCAACAAGAGCCAAAACAAGTAAATGCTAAATTAGGTAGATAGATATTTACAAAATATTTACTTGTCTGTTTAACGAAAATCATTTTTATTCTATTTCCGACAGCACTATAGTGCACTACACACACCTTCAGATGGATGTTCAAAACCACAGTCAACAATAGCTCTCAGCAATTCAGGCTTGAGCAGAAAATCTCTGAAGCCTGAGCTGTGGATAGATACATAGGTTCCCTTTACGTCCTTCTTGGCAACTGCATCACCAACAGCCACCTCTGGTGCAGCTTCATTCTCCTCCTCTTCATAATCCAGGATTTCATTTTCTGCTTCTGTGTCGGCCATTATTTACGTCTGTTTAGAAACTGAAAAAAGATAAACTTGTGTTACGCTAAAAGCAGTCACAAGGAATCCAATTTGACAGAATAAATCCATGTCGAAAATAACTGATGGGCATTGAACCGAGAGTTTATCAACTGAATAATATTGTATTAAGCACTACAGTTTAGATTCATCAGACTCCAGACCATTGGGACTGTAGCCGAGCACTCCAACCAGTTGGCCATGTAATTTTGACATATAGTCTTAGAAAGAAAATCTGCTACGTTTTCATTGGAGTGGAGATTAAGGTGCACATTTAGAGCAAGCTGTTGTAGCACACGCCTATCTTGGGCACAGGTATCGGCCTCAGCCGGTATCTTTGTCCAAGACAGGAATGTTTCCATTAGTAGCAAGGGATCTTTTATATGCATGCACCATCCCATACAGGATGGTACATACTACAGCCTTTGATATACTAATGCAGGACGTACATTAAGTCTATACTTTTCTTTATGTGCAGGGTGAGTTGCTTCACTCTATTTAGCAAATTTTAAATGGCAGGGAACTTTTTGAAGGTCTTCGTTGGAAGATTTATTTTGTTAATAATAATGCAAGTACTTCAATCGGGATTTAGTGAGTACTGTAGGTTATACATTTTTGGTTTGTGTGTTCATATGTTGCACAATTTCGGTTGAGAAAGTGTTCAAACATGGTGATATAAGTTAATACCAGCTATATATAGGGTAGTTCATCAAGATTAACATTGAGTGCAAGCACATTGCGAGGTTAATCTGCCCGAGGCATCAGGCTTATAGCAGATCTGAATGGTTCAGAGATATTTTGCTCGGAACAGAATTGCAGTCAAAATAACGACTACCATCACGTTTTCCCACCCTAATTGTGTATTGTGATCTATTTTGAGCTCATGAAGACCAAGAAATACTTACTTTGAACCGATCTTCATTTTGAATTAAAGGAAAAAAGTAGACCGTGTGGGTTTTTTTTTTGCAGAGCGGATTCTAGCAGCCAATTACGCTAGCATACACGCATGAAGACGTTCAAAACACCGGACTTGTACGCCGTTCCAAAGGCTTTCGATTGTTATCTGTATTTCCCCCCACTTTTAAACAGAGTGACACTGTTATGCTGATTATTAGTATTCACTATAACTTAAAGCGACATGCCCTAGATGTTAAACCTATTTTCTCATCTGAAGTGTTTTTTGGTAATCCTGGGGTTTGTAATACGACAAAATGCATTCTTTTTATTTCTTAAAAAGGAGGGGATCTTCCCATTTCAACGTCAGACGTTGGTATACTATGTGACCGTTATAATTTTGGTTCGGTTTGTTTTCTCGTGCACAGTTCGCGCGATCAACATCCGATTTGTTGTCGGTTTGCTTGTCGTTCATTTGTGAGATTTTTCTTCAGTTTGTGAACATTTTCATTAACAATAAAGTTCAGACAAGTAAGTATCTCAATACAAAACGTTCAAACCCTTAAAACCAATAATTTTGCCAAGTCTTATATCTGGAGAAGGGATACAGCTATATTGTTACCTTTATTTAAATAGAGGACAAAAAAAAACCTTACATTTTCGTCCTGGGGAGGGGAAGTGCCTCCCCACATCTGGTTCCTACAGACTACTACTACTACTACTAAGTTAGCCACTAGTACCCGGTGCCGAATAGCAAATGTAGGCTAATTGCAGTTTATATATATAATTTATTATTTCAAACACTAGTATGGTCAACATGGTCAGTGATAAGACTATCATTGTCGTCTTATTCCGATTCAAGTATCATGATTGCTGCAGCAGCCACTTCAACAGAAGCACCTATGTTGGTAAAATAACTTCCCGTTCCAAACTCATTCCTTTTGCTGTCCAGGACAGAATAGTTGGAACATGCCCAGGTGAAAGGAACGCACTCCAAGTCTGTGTGCACTCTAAGAAATTTGTCGTGACAATACTACATAGGCATTTCTGTGCTTCGAGTGATATCTACCGGTGACATCAGAATACTAACTTTCAAAATTATTTCAATTGGGTTACGGGGATTCCCATGGTATTTATCGATATAAAACCTGCTTTTTCACTCTATTTTATAAAAACATGATGTAACGTGTTACAGTTTTGTAGATTAACCAAAAATAGAATTAATTTTCGCGGGCTGAAACTAGGGCGTGCGACTTTAAGAATTTCAAACTTTTAAACACTATCTTTATATGAAAAACCACCCATTTAGCTGTAGTTAGCGAAGGTTTACATAAATGGTTTCAAGACGCCGGAACCTGTGTTAGAAATTGCATTGTGGTCTACTGTAACAAGAATAACAAAAATAGGTTTTACCCATTTTTATGAACAAAATATTGAAACAATTAGATACTAAATTTTACATAAGTAAACCTTAGTATCCAATATATATAATCGACATACTTACCGTATTCGATTGCATTAACAATACCAGATAAATGAAGATATACAAACCTAAAATTCAGCCTAAACCTTTACCACAAAGCATACAACGTATATCGCTTTCTAAATATACTAACCAATCAGAATCACGGACTAGGTCAGACCGGTTCTCAGCAAAGTAGCCACACATTCGTATTCTGTGATAGGTCTCACTACACAGATGTCATCTGCCATGTTAAATTGCCCAACTTCAAACAAAGATTGCCAATAGAACGGGTTCTCGTTGACACTAACAACATACACCATTGCGAGCATACATTATATAAGCATTTATTTTCACTCCAAAATTGCGAACATTTCCGTCTCAGTTTTTTGCTATATGACCGCATCTGACTGTAGGAATAGGGGTAACTTCGGACTTTGGTAACATCGGCCTGGTAACTTCGGACCCGAGTAATCCCGGCCCCAGGTAATCTCGGACCCCATCGGCTTAGTTAAGAGGAATTCCGATGACATTTTTCTACTGGTCTCGACGGCGCAGTGCCTAAGCAAACGTCGGTCTTACAAGGAAGACAGGTACAGGGTTCGCATCCCGGTACCGGCTCCAGCCCAGAGTGAGTTCTTAAGGGCACAACGGGTAGATAGATGTAAGACCACTACACCCTCCTTTTTTTCTCATTAACACTCTCAATAACATATATATATATATATATATATATATATATATATATATATATATATATATATATATATATATATATATATATATATACTACTAACAATTAACCACTGAGGTGTGTTCCATAACAAGTGTGCTTGAACCTTAATTGAATATAAGCACAAAAATAGTTGAAATGAAATACGTTTTTTCATTTTATGGCATATGCAGTTCAAACGTTCATTTCAATACGCATATTTCTCCAAAAGTATGGGACATATACCCAGTTGTACATATAATTTATTTCTAGTAAATAAAACAAGAAGTTTCAATTTCATATATATCTTTATTTTCAAAACATTAAAAAATATTTTGTTAAGACAGTTTTTACCAGTTGTGTTTAAAATCCAGTTTAATAGTACATACTCTAGAGATATCTGAGGGACAATTATCATCATACTTTACGCGTCGTGAATATAAAATATATACTAACCAACTATATATATATCTGTGTGTGTGTGTGTGTGTGTGTGTGTGTGTGTGTGTCTATATATATATATATATATATATATATATATATATATATATACATATATTCCAAACGTAAAAGTAAAATCCAGAATAAATAAATGTTGTGTTTTTAAAAATGTATATGCTTACATCAATAAACTAAAACAATTTGTGATAACATCAAATATTATATAAACGATTAAGCACTATTTTTATTAATCAGTAATCTAGGCATTCAGTTTCTAAAATTAAACTGAAAGTTCACAGTTGTCAGAGAATTGTAGACCACACGTCCAGATTACAGTTCACATACACTAAATGACCTCTCAATGCATGATTCACCAATGGCTAAATTCGGATTGTTTGATAGGTATTAAAATGCCGAGGATTAAAACATGCTTAATGTGGGCATAGCATCTGATTAAAATCAGGAACACCTACCAAATCAAACCATAGTAAGAAGGAGACGGGGTATGAGCAGAATAAATGTTTAAAAGTTAATAAACAAAATATACACAACAAAATGTACAATGAATATATGATAATGTTTAATTAAATAACAAACTCATCTTGAAATAATAATATCAGGTTGTTTTAAACAAACTTTCGTTTGCGTATAACCCAGATATAAGTTGCTTTCATTAATACAGAGGCCGAGATTACCGATCCGAAAAAATTACCTGGGACCGAGATTACTCGGGTCCGAAGTTACCAGGCCGAAGTTACCAAAGTCCGAAGTTACCACGTTCCGGCTGTAGTACCGATCCGAACAGAACAGGTGGTTCATTAACCGATTCATTCCGGCTGTCTCTTGCGCTGTACACCCATGTCCCAAAAGGTCAATGCACAATATTACAAAATAGCATGGGTAAAATACAGCCAGAAGGCTTACCATTAAACATATATATTGTTTAGAAGTGAATATGTGAACCATAACATGTGTCACAATTAGGAACTATAGTGATCAATGAAGTCTCACCCGGAAGTGATCTGTGTAGTGAGACCATAGTTAAAAAATAATTATTATAAAATGAAATAAAATATATCCACACATTCATATTCTGTTGTTGGGTTTTTTTTTTTTTATAAAATAAAATACACTGAAGTAAGTTTCAACAGCACAAACCCACTGTAAAGCCCGTCCCACACTACTACTATGCGCAGCGCGTCGTCATCAGTGAAGCGTCACTAACAGCCACGTACTAAATTTAGTACGAGCAGCGCGTCAGAAAGAAAACTGCTACATATCTTTATGACTATATATTAAATAATATTGACTTGTGGATATTTGTATATAGACCTAATTATTGTTTTATATTAATGTAATTAATTATTTTATTTTCACAAACAGGTAATGAATTACAACAGATTGTGTGCTTTTAATTATTTTATTCTTGTAATATAATAATGACAAGTTGATTACTATTTTTAGGTATCTTGGCTTGTTATAAATTGCACAAGCATGTAGGACACTTTGCACATCTTAGTAACAATACTACTATCACCCAAGCGTCGCGCCTGTCCTATGAGGCTTCGAGGTGAAGTCAACGCCAGGTGTCCCCACACGAAAATCGGGTCCTACGTGAAAAAGAAAACCAGTCTAGCAAGTCGTTTTCGTACACAATTAAAAATAAACAAATAACATCGTTCATTCAATCCCACATCATGTTGTTGAAGAACTTCATATGAATATTATTATTATATATCTCGGTGGCGGATCCAGAAAATCCATTTGGGGGAGGGGGGCCAATGACATGAGGCGTAATGCCAAGAGAACTTTGGGGGAGGTTTGGATAGAGATCGTAAAACAAAAAAATTAAATATATAATAAAATTATAACTGTCGCAAAATTAAGGGGGAGGGGATATCCTAGATCCGCCTCTGTATCTCTGCTTTAAGGTTCTCCAGACACGCCTATACAGATTTTGAATCAGGGTCAGATTTCACATCATATACGTGACACGATTGAAGAAATAAAAAAACCCAACAACAATGTAGAAAAACAACAAACACAATGTTATGGTATACTGTTCATAATTACTTGACACGACTGAACAAATTAAAAACCAACAACGTACAACAAACATTGTGGTATACTGACAACATGTTCATAATTACCATACACGATTCTCCAAATCAAAGAAACAATGTAGTACAAAAAATACATGTTGTGATATACTGGCAACATTTTCATAATTACCTCACACAATTCTCCAAATTAAAAAATTAAAAAAAACACAGAAAAAACAAACAAAACCCAATGTAGAAAACAGCAAACACATGTTGTGGTATACTGGCAACATGTTCATAATTACCTAACACGTTTGTAGACATTAAAAACCAACAATGTAGACTAAAACAACAAATACATGTTGTGATATTCTGGCATCATTATTTTGATAAGATTGGACAAATTAAAAAAACAATGTAGAAAAATAACAACATGTTGTGGTATACTAGCAACATGTTCATAGTCACCTAACACGATTGAACAAATTAAAAACCAATAACGTACAACAAACACATGTGGTATACTGGCAACATTTCCATAGTTTCCTAACACGATTGGACAACTTAAAAACCAATAACGTACAACAAACACATGTTGTGGTATACTGGCAACATTTTCATAGTTTCCTGACACGATTGGACAACTTAAAAACCAACAATGTATGAAGAAAACAACACATGTTGTGGTATACTGGCAATATGTTCATAATAACCCAACACGAGTTCTGTTTCAGCATTTGCAGATCTGCTCTCCGATGTGTCGGGTCTCCGCTTAGACAGGCAGTAGGTTAGTCTTTGGGTCCACCCAACTGAAATTTATCGCACTCGCAAGTCACCCCGCTGTGCATTATCTCCTTGGGATCCTGTTCGGGATGCACCCAACTGTAGGATATCCGCCTCGTTGCCGAGTCTATTTTCTGCCAGCGTCTCTTAGAGTTTATGGCATCTGGCTCTAAATCTGGCTGCATCAATAATTCCAGCTCTGAGTGTGATTTTGATTTTGGTTGAACACAGTTTCTGCTCATTGCCATTGGTTCTTGTTTCACCAATTCACACGTTGGCAGTCCTGAATCAGGTTTTGGCTGCGCTTGCTTGGACACTGCTGCTGCTGTTGTTGTTTCTGCTGCTGTTGTTGCTGCTGCCTCTGGTGTGTAGGTCCGTGTTAGTGATGGTTTCAAAATGTAGCAGAGCGGTCCTCGCATACCTATAAACAGAAAATACATGTAGTTAGTCTTAGTTAGAATGAGAGCGAAGGTATAAAATAATTCCTAAACGAGTTTCATAAATTTCGTCTGCCACTATTGCGAATGGTATAATATATTTAGTATCCACAAACTGTAAAACAAACGTTTAATATGATCCAGCCCGACCAGTCTGCCGTTCGAGAGCTAGACGGACATTTGGACGGTTATGATCGCTCTCTCAGTCAGAGATATCTCTATAGCGAAAACACGGAATTGCTGCCTACCACCGTGTAGGCAAAGATTCCCGCTCTGATACAACAATAACACCATGTTTCTAAATACTAGTAAATTTACTATTGACAGTTACCATTACATTGATCAATTTCGCTGATAACAGATATTTGACATATTAATCACAAATACACACACTACAGGAAGAAACCCGTCAGCAACTACGTATTTAACCGAACCGGAACATTACTGAAAGAGGTTAGTGTCAGGTAGTGTGTGTATTATTGGTTAATATGTGAAATAGTTGTTATCGGCGAACTCGAAAATGATCATGGCAGTCTGATCAAATGTCTGTCTAGCTCATGAACGGGGGGGGGGGGGGGGGGGGGGGGGGGCACGTTTTGGTGACGTTATGTGACACGCGTCACTCTTGAAAAAACAAATACCCAGTTTACAGGAGTATCTGAAGAATGTCAGCATTAGACAACGACATGCATTTAATCTCTTCACAACAGAAACTGGCATGGATATTAACATTTGTTTGTTGATTTTAATAATAAATTGAACAAGATTTTGCTACTCTCACGGGACAAAGGATATAACACAGCCAATCGACGAACGCTGAAGAAGAACAAGATAAAACATTGTTTACCTTTTCGCTTATTAATAACATTAAAAAGGTTCCTGTGTCATATCCCACTACACAGGTCCCCCCCCCCCCCAATACAACATCCCAAGCCAGTAGCCAGGGGGGTTCGTAGGGTTCGAACGAACCCCCCTTTTTCTGAAGTGCCCTTTCAAACTAGGCTAGAGCCCCCCCCCCCCCCCCAGGCAGCCCCCAGCCAAGTGTTGCTCGCTACGTCGCTACGCTCGCAAGTGCCCTTTTAATACCAAAAAGAACCCCCCCCCCCTTCAAAAATCCTGGCTACGGGCTTGCATCCTGCCTACGCCACTGCATCCAATAGGCAATGATTAATAAATCAATGTGTTCTAGTGGTGTCGTTAAACAAAACTAACTGTTTCATCAAATAGATCGTTCATTACAATGCCCCTGTGCAAAAAATAATTATTTCCCGTTAATAGACCGGTTCACGGTTACTCGAGGATAGGCCTCCTCATTTATTATTCTGATACGGGCCTCGGTGGCGTCGTGGTTAGGCCATCGGTCTACAGGCTCGTAGGTACTGAGTTCGGATCCCAGTCAAGGCATGGGATTTTTAATCCAGATACCGACTCCAAACCCTGAGTGAGTGCTCCGCAAGGCTCAATGGGTAGGTGTAAACCACTTGCACAGACCAGTGATCCATTATTAGTTCAACAAAGGCCATGGTTTGTGCTATCCTGCCTGTCGAAAGCGCAAATAAAAGATCCCTTGCTGCCTGTCGTAAAAGAGTAGCCTATGTGGCGACAGCGGGTTTCCTCGAAAAAAAACCCTGTCAGAATGACCATATTATGTTTGACGTCCAATAGCCGATAAGATAAAAAAAAAAAATCAATGTGCTCTAGTGGCGTCGTTAAATAAAACAAACGTTTTTTATTATTCTGATCTTAGAAATTGCATACCTTAACACAGCTAATGTATAACAGTGCTTAGTTAACTATGACCCCAAATAATAAAACAATTTACGGGTAATCCTTCTCTTTTTCACATACCGTTTTACAAGGGCGTATTATGACGTCATTAGAGACCATAGCCTTTCATTGATGTACAGTGCTGTCCGGTGTATCGGCGCACCTAAGCATTCAAAAACCGTTTTCTATGTGAACACTGTGAAATACTTAACAAAATGTGTCTCTCACCAACGAAGCAGTGCATAATCAGAAATACACTACAAATTGTTTTATGTCTGTAGTAAATACACATTTTAAAATGGTGCATAAATATAGACACCCCCGTGTATCCAAAACGATTTGCATGTCCGGTGATTCGGCGCAGTAGATGCGGATAGTTGACCCCGCTATTTATAGACCGCCCATGACCTCATTTTGTAGCCCATAAACGCTACACTATTGTCCCAGGATTATTTTAGTACTTTTTTGTTTTGTCTTGTTAAAAATATTACTATGAAAATGAACGATCACACATGACCCATCTCATGATCAGTTTCGGAATCGTTTTCTTGAGTGGCACAGTATTGCAGATGCATACATGTTCATTGTCACGCATGGCTAAGATGCCTACATGGATTTTATTTTTCTCGGGTAGATTGTGCACATACGTGGATCTTATTTCGCTTTTATTTTTTATAACAATGTGACAGTTGTGAACTGGAATGACTGCCAATTAAGGTGTAAAGGTTTCGTTTTATTTGCATTTGTCTGTTTTCCTTTTCAGTTTAAATAAAAATAACCGATTTTTTTTTCATTTATACCGTACCGTTTACTATAATTTTAAAAATGCGGGAAAGATGTTTTTAGACTGGTTTTAATATTCTTAATATCAATACGGCTGACCTACTTAGCGTTTATATTCACCAAAGCAGTGCGCGATCACGTGGTCTACGTCTCGAAATAGATCGCCGAGCTTTGCCATTGTTGCGACGGAGTGTCACGAAGCGTAGCTGAATGTGGGTGCTGTCGGGTTTCTTTCTGTAGTAAGTGTATTAGTGATTAATATGTGGATTTTTTTGTATCACTTAACTCGAAAATGATTGATGTAAAGGTATTTGACGTCAAACATAGGATTGTTGTGGTATTAGAGCGGGACTCGTTGCCTACCGTCTGGTAGTCAGGAATTGCCAAAAAAAGACATAGGTTGGTCTCTGACTGTAATGAGAGCGTGTTTATGTCCAAATGTCCGTCTAGCTCTCTTACAGTCAGAGTACTCGGGCTAGCCAGAGGGGTATTCACTGGGATGGTACAAAATGGCTGCGCCCGTTATATATAATAGCCGTCACATTTAACCGTTTTATTAATTAACTATACGAGTATACTTGTTGATATTAAGCAATAATGTGAATTATGTATCGTTGAATATGCACACCAGTCCAAAAGCCTTGCTTTATCATTCCTTTAAGATATAATATGCACTTGAACGTCGTTTAATCCTGACCCAATATAATCGTATACAGTGCATGTAAAATAAGGACAGGGGACTCATTCGGACGGCCATAAAAATAGATTGACGTAGCGATGGTCTAATGAGACTTCGACGTGAAGTCAACGCCAGGTGACGTCACACGAAAATAGGTCCTACGTGAAAAAGGAAACCAGTCTAGCAAGTCGTTTTCGTACACAATTAAAAATAAACAAATAACATCAAAATACAGTGTATTCAACTTGCATTAATTATGAAATGAACTAAAAATAAGTAGAAACTGATGTGCAGATCGAAATTTTCTTTTATTTCTTGTTTGTTGTACCGTAGGCTTAATATACGTAGTTAAGGTGTGTACGTGTTGTACGTTTTTTCGTGACTAACATTAATTCGGACCAACTGCAAAATAGGAGTAAAATTATTATTTTGTATTAATATTTTTTTCAGAAGTCATAATCATTGTGGAGTACAATGTCTGTGAATTTACATAAAACTTTATTATGACTGTTTTAAACAAATTATTGTCAATGGCTTGGGTACCAGACGTTTCCATCTCCAAGCCAGTTCGCACCCAACTATTTGTCGGTTCGCCCCACCCCCAATATTAATGTTAGGCAGTAAAAATGACATTGATTAATATACATGGGTGTTAGTAATCACATGACCTATTTTACCTACAAACGTAGTGAGATCTAAAGCCCCGAGTACCAGTGCCACTAATGCAACAGCTGTGAAGGGTTAACTATTTTTAGATGAATTCTATTTAGTCATCAACATATTTTGGGGTGTTATACATACAGTACACAACAGAAAAAAAAAGTCGACAAGCAATCCATAGTTTCGCAGTGTATTTATCCCCAGCAATTAACTATCCAGGTCTTCCATCTGCTCACCCCTCCCTCTCTCTCTTTCCTTATTCTCTATCTCCCTCCCCCAGATCAAAGCCAATTAATATCAATGAATTTGTGTGTGTGTGTGTGTGTGGGGGGGGGGGGGGGCGTATGAACCCAAATGTATGTAAACAGAAAGCATTTATAAATGTCTAAAAATATAAAACCAACAACATGCAAAGCATCATAATTTATTAACTCTAAAATTACGCGTTTTTCATTTGTTAAAGTGTTAGTATGTGTTGGTGGTCCGGGTACGCATCTTCCCAACACATAAATCTCTTGTTTGAGTTTACTCTACCTTTAATTCCTATTAAATCCTTGTTTTCTTTACATTTGCATGGAAACAAATCCATACCCCGACAGGTTTTATATACAATTAGTTATTTATAGGAGAACGAAACTGCATTCACAACATACATAGATTTTTGTAAAATGAAAATAAGTCAGCTTCGTGCATTTTCGATGATGACTTGTATATAAAACCTGTCAGGGTTTGGGTTTGTTTTCATGCAAATGTAAAGAAAACAAGGAATTAAACGTCACATTTGCAAAAAAATTTAGGGTCTAAACAACTGAACAGGACTATAGTTGTTTCGCCCGTTAGATACGGTTTTAAGCAACATGTAAGATAAATGGTATGTATAGGCCTACTATGTATAACAGACACAGCGGAAATTTAATTTTGGTGTGTCGCGTACCATAACTAGGTCAGGTTATTCGTTAAACGTTTGCAGACTATTTTGACTATTTCCTGCCGTGGTTTAACGTGAAGCGTAAAAGAATCAGGAAAGCGTCAGCAACACTCGCTGTTGTTGAACACGGATGCCGTCGCTTGTGTGTCATGTGATCTAGTCAAAATGGCTGACGGCGATGAAATGGACGAAAGAAAAGAAGACAAAGATCCATCTGAAACGTACTCATCGAATGGCGATGAAAACACAAGTGACATCGAGAGCATTGTTGATGAATGTAGTCAAGGTAAACCAGACTATTGTTATTCACGGTATCCATAGCCGTACCACAGCGTTTTGTCGTTGATCGCAACTTCGAACTTGCATAAGTGAAGAAACATCGCGACATGTTCATGGATCGAAAGTCGTGGTAATGTTAAACACATTTTTGAAAAAAACTCTACGCCAGTCCTACGATGACTATTCGAATACCTAAACTTAAACCAGGTCTATAGAAATCATTTTGTTCATGCGACGCTCATGCTAAAGCTGAAAATATGTGAAGACTATTTCTGTAGATTTCAAAAACCCATGGCATCAATTTTGTGATGGATTATGAATATATCAGAAATTTATTTCTTCAAACAGTAAATTCAGGACATCATTTTCATACAGCAGTGAGCTAGTCTTAAAGCCGCACACCCTAGTTTCATCCAACGAAAATAAATTATAATTTGGTTAATCTACAAACCTGTAACACACTTAGATCACGTTTTTATCAAATGGAGTGAAAAAGCAGGTTTTATATCGATAAATACCATGGGAATCCCCATGTCCCAATTGCTTGAAATAATTTTGAAAGTTAGTATTCTGATGTCACCGGTAGAAGCGCAACAATGCCTACGTCACGACAAATTTCACAGACTTGGGGTGCGTTCGTTTCACCTCTCCTGGACATGTTCCAACTGTTCTGTCCTGGTTGTATCCCCTCTCCAGATATCGTAAGACTTAGCAAAATTATTGGTTTTAAGGGTTTGTAACGTTTTGTATTGAGACACTTACTTGTCTGAACTTTATTGTTACTGAAAATGTTCACGAACTGTGAAGAAAAATCTCACAAATGAACAACAACAAATCGGATGTTGATTGCGCGAACCGTGCACGAGAAAACAAACCGAACCAAAATGATAACGGTCACGTGATATACCAACGTCTGTGACATTGAAAATAGATTGGACCTTGCTTGCTTAACGGTTTTTTCTCGACAACACGTTTTGTGAAAAAATGCAAAAAATGCATTTCGTGGTTTTACAAAAATCAGGATTACCAAAAAGCACTTCAGGTGAATGGAAATGTGTATTCTAAATAATAAAATGTAAGTAAAGTGCAATTTTATTTGTGAAAAATGGGGTTTAATAGCAAAAAACAACACTAATGGTTAACAAATAAACGTAACTAGGGTGTGTCCCTTTAACTCTTACAAGGAAAGTAATTTTTAGCCACCTTTTGCATGTGAATGGATATGGTATCAGTATGGTAATTTTTTATAAGGTTTGTTATTACATTTCCAAAATAAACTATAATGATTGCAGTATTTTTTTTTTATCTCTTTTAAACAGAATATGGAGCTCTGAACAAAACCCTGGATCAGCTGGACGCATGTTTAAACACATTGGAGGAGAGGAATGATGATTTGCTCTCCAAAGTGAAAGCTCTTCTCGCAGACAGCAGGCAAACTAGAGAGGAACTTCAACAAGAACGTCTAGAAAAACAGTCAAAAGCCGAGTGAATATTGAACTGGAATGATGTGTTAAGTGAATACGCGTGAAAGTGAGAACATGGCCAAACACTAACATCATTATGGTTGGAAAACCTGACATCTGAATTACTTGTTGTGAATATAACAGTAAACTGCAATGAGATGGGATTCATTGCACCATGAACAGACCAACACTGCTAGAAAATGAATTGGTGTGAAGTTTACTGATATAACAAAAGTATACTGATGTTGATGTTAGACAGTGTTGTACAAAATGTCACAGATAGATGATGTACAGTGTCGTCATAATGGGAAACTCTAATACAAATGTAATATCAAAAGTGTAAGTAAATTATGATGATGGTCAACATAAGAACTGTCAGTTTTAGACGGGAGATGTTTTGTTATGATCAGCAAAACCAGAAGGTGGTTCCCAGTATGAAGACATGACTCATTTAGCCACAAAAGATTTTCCAGTTTGAAAATACCTATTGAAACCAAACCTGACTTAAACCTAGTGCAGTAAAGCAATGAAAAACTCAATTCAAATGGGAGTATTTTTCAAACATTATTTTTCAGGCCTCTGAGAATTGCATATGGGTTACACAAAAACAAGTTCAGGCAACCCATTTTGTTTTTACGTGACCCATCATGCAAGTGATGTCATAAATTCAATGCACGAATGAAAAATGGGTTACACAAACTATATTTACACAAGCGACACACAAATGAAACTATCGCTCCCACAATTTTCAGAGGCTTGTTTTTCCGTATATCATGTAATTATTAATTTACAAATACCAAAACATCTTTTACATTCCATAATTGTTAATAGTCCCTATTATATAAATTACTCTTATAGTTCAGTGTGTAATGTGATGTCTGTCCCGATAGATACAACCAACATTCGTCGGAGGTGGCGATCGGGGGATGGACGTGCCTGATCCTTCAGTGGATATAGGCACGTAAATAGAGTTTGGGTTCGTCGGTTGGAATGTATTCTACATATTATTATTAATGTGTAAACTAAAATATAAATATCTTTGCTGGCTGTGAAATGTTACTCTTTTTTTTGGCAGTGTTTTAGTATACAATGTATGTCATGTGTTTAGCTTGTAATTAATACATTTCATTTCATTTCAACTTATTTTCGTGATTATATCCAATTAAGGTTCAAGCACGCTGTCCAGGGCACACACGTCAGCTATCAGGGCTGTCTGTCCAGGACAGTGGGTGAGTGAGTGTAATTAATACAAATGCAGCAATGGTGGTGGTGTTTTAATGAAATCGGCTATATCTATAGATGTATATTTTTTGTTGCTGATTGTCTAAATATTTCTTCACAGTTTTGCCTCTGTTAATTTCACATCCATTTTAAGTTGGATATATAGAGATAAATTAAGCACCCTTGAAAATATACACATTCTGAGAGTACGGCTATGTCCCCTAAGTTCAAGGGCCATAATTCTGTTAAAAAGAAAAAGCGAAGAGGATAAATTGCCATCTTGAGGTATTGTGAAAAATTCTGAATTTTTTTTTTAATCTCCCAAGTTCAAGGGCCATAACTCTGTGAAAGAGGTAAATCACCTTGAAGGTCAAACTTGATCTGTAACAGTAAATCATAAAACTATACAAAACATTTCAATGAGGCATTGTGAAAGAAGTACAGAAAACTATATGTGGGACAGACGAACCAAGACGAAACCTGCCCCCTCTGGTTGGGCGGGTAGGGGACTAATAAAGATACCAGTTTACCTTTTGATAAATATGCCACTTTTATTGGATTTATCCTGACAAAGGTCTTCCATCTAGACGATATACATGTTGATGTTTGGAGGCTGCATCGGGACTGGCAGCAGTTTCCTCTTCATCTTATTAACTTACGAGGGGGGGGGGGTAGATAAGAGCCTGTCATCCAGGCAGTTCCACTTGCAAAACCTTTTGTTTTGTTTAACAATACCACTAGAGCACATTGATGTATTAATCATAGGATATTGGATATCAAACATTTGGTAATTTTGACATATACCAGTAATCTAAGAGGAAACCTGCTTCATTTTTCCATTAGTAGTTGGGGATTATTATTTTTCTGCACTATCACAGACAGGATAGCCCATACCAGTTGTGGTGCACTGGGCTGGAATGAGAAATGACCCAATGGGCCCACCGACAGACTGACCACGCATCAAGCAAGCACTTTACCACTGGGCCAAGACACACCCCTTTCCCACTCACCACCGACTGGGTTATTTTGATCAATCGCACATCCGATTGTAAAACTTTCCAGATCATAGTTTGTGGCTCTCATTATGCCTCATAACAGTAGTGAAAACTATGTTAGTTTTTTTCTATCCCACTTATTTTGAATTCCATCTCATTTCTTGTGGCAACTCCCTATCTTTCAACTTCTTTTGCTGTCCACCCCCACATCCCTGTCCTCTTCTCTCCATTCGTAACAGGTGCTAGTCTCTTGTGGCTATTTGTGCCACACCCCGTCATTCCCTATCAGCTTTTAGCTGTAGGCTTAGTTTGACCACTTTGGGGAGTGTTCAATAGTTATTTCTGGCATTGTTAAGAGGCACTTGTAACCACCTACTATGCTCCCCTACTACTAGCAGTAGTCAAAACAATGTTATTAACACAATTAAAATATTGAACATTACCATCATAATTTGTGTTTTTATTTCAGATAAAAATAATTTTTGATACAAGTAAAAACAGTTTGTTAGACAGTGATATTAGAAAAAAATGCGGGATTCGTGCTCAATTAGGTTCTCTGTGTATATCTGTGAGTTACGCAGCAGTTTGTTTTTAAATTTATAAATTCCGATTTTAACACGTTTTATTTCTTTATCATTTGTTAATTTTATGATTTCCATCATAGTTACTGGTGACAAAAACACACCAATTCACAACATCAGTTTATTTACATCTAGTACAACAACAACTGGTGATCTTTTTCCATGATTGTGAAAGAAAAAAATCTAGTCCATAGCATTGTGCATCTGAAATTAATATTTCTAGTACAAAGATAAAAACTTCAAAAACCAGATGCTGTGATAAAGAAAAAGGCAATAGAGCCAGTTCTGACCAATTCAGTAGCAGAATGATCAGACAGAATATCTCAAAGTTAACTACCCTAATCATACCTGTTAGTGTCAACATATTCACTTGTAAAAGCAAAGATAAAAATAAATAGTTTATAAAGTTATAGGAGTGTGTGTGGGAGAGTGTGGGTAACAAAATTTCATCATCAGCTACAGTGTATTACTTTTTATTTCCAATTGTTTTAAAAATGTGCAATTTGTAAATCCAGTGAGTAGTAGACCGGAATGCAATACCCTTTTAAAAATAAAAGCTGTGAAGATCTTTTAAAAAGCTGAAAACTCAATAACCATACCTGAACAAAGGTCATTTATCAAAATTTTAGATCAAATCCAAAACTTGTGAAAATCATTTTACACAAAATAAAACCTTTAATCATACAAAAAGTTGAAAATCATGTCATCTCCATGTAGAGCTAGCTCCCTGATCTCAAAGCATCATATGAAATGTAATTACAATATTCCACATGGCCGTACTCCAAACCCATGCATACCTACAAATATATAGGCCAAACCAACAGTTGTTTGGGGTAATATATCAAGCTAAGACTGTGATGTCACTTCCCAAATTATGTCATTGGTTGGTCACATGATTACATTGATCAATGTGTTATTCCAGGCTTACAAGAGCGGTGACATTAGGTTTCAGTGTTAATGCAGTAAGACTCTGGTACCAGGCATGGTTATGAGGCTGTCACTGGAGTAAGACTCTGGTACCAGGCATGGTTATGAGGCTGTCACTGGAGTAAGACTCTGGTACCAGGCATGGTTATGTGGCTGTCACTGCAGTAAGACTCTGGTACCAGGCATGGTTATGAGGCTGTCACTGCAGTAAGACTCTGGTACCAGGCATGGTTATGAGGCTGTCACTGGAGTAAGACTCTGGTACCAGGCATGGTTATGTGGCTGTCACTGCAGTAAGACTCTGGTACCAGGCATGGTTATGAGGCTGTCACTGCAGTAAGACTCTGGTACCAGGCATGGTTATGAGGCTGTCACTGCAGTAAGACTCTGGTACCAGGCATGGTTATGAGGCTGTCACTGGAGTAAGATGGTTGGTGTGGGATGTAGCCCAGTGGTAAATCGCTCGTCTGATGCAGTCGGTCTAGGATTTATTACAATCTGTGGGCCCATTGGGCTATTTCTCATTCCAGTCAATGCACCACGACTGGTATATCCAAGGCTGTGGTATATTATACTATCCTCTCTGTGGGATACTTCATATAGAGGACCCCTTGCTACTAATGGATAAATGTAGCGTGTTTCCTCTCTTGCGTCACAATTACCAAATATGTAACATCCAATAGTTGATAATTAATAAATCAATGTACTCTAGTGGTGATGTTAAACAAAACAAACTTTAACTTGTAAGATGTAAGTAATTTCTGACTGCATTATGTAAATTGTTTAATATAATGATGAAGTGAACAAAGCCCAGTCACTTGCTCATCTTGATAAAAAAACTAAACAAGTATTCACCAATCGTATCTTTTAGACAAACAAACAAGGCTTTGCAAATAGTTTTGTGATTAGGTTAACAACCCTCTAAAGTAAGCATAGTCCATGAACTGCCAAAAACCGGTGGAATAATTTTGTGCTTTTGTCAATCTGTTATTTTCATATTGGCTCCAGCGTGCGATGTGACTGCCTCCTTGGTTCGAAAATACCATCTTCCAATCTGTGTGTTATTCAGCAAGTCCTCGAACGCCTCACACCCTTCAATAGCATGTAGAGTTCCATACACAGACTAGAAGAAAACAAAGTGTAACAGAATGTTACAAAACTGAGTAACACTATTACTAATGGCAAGTTACAATAAACACGAAATAAAATAAATCTGCACAATTTTTTCTTTTTAAACCCCATAATTTCTGCTTTTTATTTTATATCAAAATGAAAAATCAAATAAATGAAACATTCAGTCAACATATTTAAGAATGACTTGATGAATGTTTTGATATATATACACACTTGCATCAGTAGTTTAGTGGTTAAGACGTCGGACGTAAGGGTGGCAGTGCGAAAATAAATAAAAGTGAAATGTTTCTATATTAAGCAGACAACAAGAATGAATTTATCTGGATGTACTAGTGGAACAGTACTAAATAAATGGAAGTGAAATGTTTTAATATCAAGCTGACACAACTTGTGTACGTTTATATGTGGTATATATATCATACCTGGCTTTTACATTAACCGATAAGCATTACTGTCCAAAATGTTTATTTTTACAGCAAAATAGGGTATCTTTTTAAATACTGGAATCAAATTTGAAAATAAGATTATTTGTATAAAAAGGTTATATGACATTTAATGATTGACATCATACCAGATCAGCAAGATTGGGCTTGTCTCCACCTAGAAACTTGTCCTGTCCGACTGCTGCAGTCCATTCATTGCCAGCGTCGTACAGCGACTGACGGACATCATCTTTCAAATGGTATCTGGAAAAATAAACACATTATGTTAATCTCAATACACATGGACAAGGTGCACTTTAAACTACACAGCATAGCTGCATAAAATTAAAACTTAAAAGTAGTTGCAAGGAATTATTTGTGTCCAATATTATTTCCATTCATGAAGGGTTTATCATTAGGTCGATGTGTAACAACTTTACATGGAATAAACATTTTGGCTGTATTGAATATACAATTTGTTAGATGACCTTATTGCATCAACTGACTCGGATAAAACAAATTACCCTGATTAAAGTCTGAAAGGAATGTTTTAAACCCATTAATATCATCAAAAGGAAAAAAGAAAGAAATGTTTTATTTAACGATGCACTGAACACATTTTATTTTACAGTTATATGGCGTCAGACATATGGTTAAGGACCACACGGATTTTGAGAGGAAACCCACTGTCGACACTACATGGGCTACTCTTCCGATTAGCAGCAAGGGATCTTTTATTTGCGCTTCCCACAGGCAGGATAGCAAAAACCATGGCCTTTGTTGAACCAGTTATGGATCACTGGTCTGTGCAAGTGGTTTACACCTACCCACTGAGCCTTGCGGAGCACTCACTCAGGGTTTGGAGTCGGTATCTGGATTAAAAATCCCATGCCTCGACTGGGATCCGAACCCAGTACCTACCAGCCTGTGGACCGATGGCCTATCATCAAAAGGATGATCTCAAATAGTTGTTTGGAATATTTGGGGGTTTTATTACCTGGGTGTTTAGAACCAAAGTAAAGTACAACAGGAGAATGGTCACTACAAAAAGGTGAAAGAAATTCAAAATTAATTCTGTGTAATTCGTGTGGGTTCTTTTATTAATTGAAATAGTTGAAAGTGGGTACCCAGACAGAATCCACACGTCAAAGAACAAAAACCTCTATCAGAACTAGACTTAGTACAAGCATATTTCTTCTTGAGCATCAACTAACAAAACCTCTATTAGAACTAGACTTAGTATAAGCATACTTTTTTTTGAGCATCCAGCCGATGATCAACATGGCCGCTGACCCGACGTAGATGACCGTCATGCGCTCCGCGGTGGAGAAGACGTTGTCCCAGTCGCCGACCTCGGAGAAGTAATTAAACGACTGTAAAGCCTCTGACGGTGACCGGTAGATGTTCGGGGACAGCACATGAACCAACACATCGTCCGTCCACTGGCGCCATTTTCTCTCCTTGCTGAAAATATGTCAAACAACTTGCAGGGATAACTCTGGGTGTGCAGAAAATGTCACCTAATTATCTATTAAACTTCGAAAATTGTAGAAACTCAGTTATTTTCTAACAACATTTCAAGTACGGTATTACACAAAATAATTTCACCAAATTAAAATAAAATTCACCAAATGTTTTTAAAATTAGTAATCTGCGAAGTTGCCAAGTGCTGGCCCGGACTTGTTTCAATACAAGTGTGTAAAAATAATATGATAATTGTTTTAGATGAAGTGACAGACTTGACAGCTGTGGTGGCAGTACTCATGTTTTAGATGAAGTGATGACTTGACAGCTGTGGTGGCAGTACTCATTTTTTAGATGAAGTGATGACTTGACAGCTGTGGTGGCAGTACTCATGTTTTAGACGAAGTGATGACTTGACAGCTGTGGTGGCAGTACTCATGTTGAAGTGACAGACTTGACAACTGTGGTGGCAGTACTGATCAAGTATTGCAGTTCCGTCATTCAGATTTATGTGTTAGATTGTCTAAAAATTAGCTAATGTCTTCTTTATATGTTAGATTGTCTAAAAATTAGCTAATGTCTTCTTTATATGTTAGATTGTCTTAAAATTAGCTAATGTCTTCTTTCATGTCACATTGTTTTTAAATTAGCTAATGTCTTCTTTATATTGTAGATTGTCTTAAAATTAGCTAATGTCTTCTTTATATTGTAGATTATTTAAAAAATGTAAAGTCTGAACCAAATTGTTAACAAGTACGATAAATTACTATCCTACCTTTAATTGCCATTAGATTTCCTCCAAATTTTGCCTTCGCTGAGATTGCATAGGGCAAAGTACATTAAATTTTCTGCTGTTTTGCTTGTTTATGGAATACTCTTCAAGACGGGTGGGTCAATATGACGTAATCTAAGGCACTAAGGTATGACACTCATCATGACGTCAGATCAATTACGTCACATACTCAGGAGGCTTCCACCTCTCTTGAAGAGTATTCCACAAAAATGGCAGACAGTGAAAAACTGCATGTATCTTGCCCTATGCGAACTCGGCGAAGTCGATATCGGTGATATCGTTACAGTCTCGTATGTGGAATTTGTGTCACTGTAATGGTTGTTTCACGATTTATGTTTCGACAAAAAGTTGAGAAAATCTAACGGTAATTAAAGGTAGGAGAGTAATTTATCATAGTTGCTAACAATTTGGTTTGGACTATAATACCTTCTTTCTGCTGAGGTTGTTTTGGTCGCCTCTTTTTCTGGAAACATGACAAAGTACTTGTTGAGGAACTCGTACACCGTTTTTCGTCCTTCTTTTGTTTCTAGACACGGATAGTACGACAAGAGCACATCGAGAGGTAAATGTGGATCAATGAGATGTGACTCCAGAAAACTAATAATGACCGAGGAATCATTGATTTGCTGAAAAAACAACAAAGTGGACAGTTTTGTTGTAGTATTCAAACATATACTGCAAATGACATTTTTACAAATTAATTTTCAAATGGTAACTTAGCCAAACTAAAAATAAAATGCAAAATAATAAAGACTCCTAAAACATGCCAAGTCTTGCATTTGCTAGTTGAAATGCAATATATCTGACATATTCAACGAGCCGTATACCTTTGGTGAATTGACAAACAACACTTTAAAATACTAATAAACTCAGGGCACACACTGGAAAGAATTTAGTTTCAGCCAGTTTCCAGATATCTTCTGTGTAACATTTTATTAGTCCAATATTAAATATTGTAGAAACTTGTAATAATTAGCAACTGGCTAATTTGGTTACAATTTGTGTACAAAAGTTAATATTAGATTTACAAAACCTAGTTTGTTTTGATTAATAACCGATACCACTTGAGATATCACCAGGACGGGAACCTTTCGGTACTTCGTTTACTTACCAAGAATCCATCCTCTCCGACTCACCAGGACGGGAACCTTTCAGTACTTCATTTACTTACCAAGAATCCATCCTCTCCGACTCCATCGCACACCAGGACGGGAACCTTTCGGTACTTGGTCCATTTCAGCTCTGTCCTGAAGACGGAGTTCACCTCAACAACATCGTAGGAGAAACCGTAGTAGTCGAGAAAGGCGCGTGTTTTACAGCAGAACGGACAGGTCTGATACTGGAACAGTGTCAGTTTAAGACCAGAGGAGTCGGTGTCAATCTGAATCTAAAACAAAACAACTTATCTTAGCTTTATTAAAGTTGGAGAAAGACTTTTGTATTTTATCCATTGTAATGTTGTATGACTTATAAACTAGTTAAACCTAATACAAAAACAAAACATGTATTGTGCTATCTCAAAGTTGCATAATAGTGACTTCATACCAAAATTGTGTTTTAAATTTAAAATGTACTTGTAAGCATTATATTAAGTATTCTCGCAGGTCCATTTTAGGGGGGGGGGGGTGCCCCCCCCCCCCACTTTTGCGTTTTGCATTATTATTATGCTAGTCAAAAATGGTCATCCGACTCATTGTGTATATATTTCTCTCTGCATGCAAATATATTTTATCCCTACTTGGTCTTATCCTAATGTATGCAGTTTCTTTTAAGGATTACATTAAATGATTTTTAATTATCAAATAAACCTAACAAAGAAACACATTGTCTTTCTTGTCTACTTCACAGGTCTAATCATTGCACAACTTCTTTTTTTTAAATTGTTGTTTAACGATACCACTAGAGCACATTGATTTATTAATCATCAGCTATTGGATGTAAGAAAAGAGTTTACAGTGAAAAGTGGGTAACTTACTCGCCTAGTAACTTTGACTGATGGTCTCGTGACGTTGTCCGCGTACACTCTCCACCTGTCAAATGAAAGGAAGGCCGCCACTACCGTTCCGGTCACGGCCGCTCCCGTAGCCCACACCACTCGCCTCCATTTTGTCTTCAACGGATTTTGCTTTGCGCTATTTGACAAATACCTGAAAGGAAATGTTCGTGTTTGTTTGTTAAAAGTAGGAAGCATACGTGAAGCAAATGAACGATCCACACAAATTTGTTTCCAAAGTCCTACACGAGAACACCAATTCATGGGCGCCGCCATGTTTGTCTTCTTTGTGAAGTTTATCTTATTTTCCTCCAATGTCTGTAGGGATCAAAATGTTTACAGATTTAGGAAAAACAAAACAAAAACTTCCAAGTCTAAATTTATTTCTTGTTAAAAACGGCTTTATGAAAGGTGAATAATGCTGTGTTTGTACTAAAATTATTTTATTTAATAATAAAGTTACAACCAAATAATCTAATTCACTAGTAGAAAACATTTCCTCCACCCCTTTAAAATTGGAAGAAAAAGTTGTTTGTTTTGCTTACCAACACCACTCGAACACATTGATTTATTAATCATGGACTATTGTATGTCAACCATTTGGTAATGTTTGACACAAAGTCTCAGAGTAAACTGCTACATTTCCCCCATTTTATACACACTTTCACAAGACAGGACAGCACATACCATCACCTTTAATATACCAGTCACGGCCACTGGTCGAGATGGGGAAAAAACAATCAGAGATAGAGTCCACTGAGATGATTTGATCCTAAAACACAAGCACCTCAGGCAAGCAAATCCAAAATCAGGGTTTGTCAAATTCCCTCGGTCAAGGCTAGTGAATTTTTGGTCTGGGCTGGTGGAAATTCTCCACTGTATTACTATAATACATAGGGCACTAGCCAAAGCTTCTGTGAGGGCTCTGACTTTCATAAACATTTGTCGGACATTGCCAAAATTGAAAAATGACAAACAGGTTAGACATATTTTGCACGTCTACCAATTATTCTTCGACAGAAATGACATTTTGTATTTTGTTGAGATCAAAATAGTTCATGCATATTACTTTTTGTTTACTTTTTAACCCCCCCTCCCCCTCCACTAGAGATTCTTGAGGATACCACCAAGTGGTAGCCAGTTCAAATTAATGATGTATATATTAAATAATGGATTGATAAATTGTTATTTTTTACAAATAAAGGTAAAAATAACAAAATGCGTGGTGTTCAAACCTGCATTCCTTATAGTAGAGATTAAATTGTGAAGTCTGATGCACTTCATGATGTTAAAAAACCACAAATGTCCAAGCGTGTTTCATCACATTTTTAAGTGCTGATGACAGCCGACTTACATGTTGGTGACTAACAGAAATTTGTTTTTTGTTTCACGACACCACTAGAGCTCATTAATTTAAATTTATTATCGGCTATTGGATGAGAAATATTTGGTAATTCTGACATAGTCTGCTACATTTTTCCATTTGCACCATTCCAGACAGGATAGCACATACCAAAGCTTTTAATATACCAGTCATGGTGCACTGTAGGGAATGATAAATAGCTCAATGTGCCCACTAACAGGCATCGATCCCAGACCACATTAGGCGAGCACTCTACCAATGAGCTACATCCCCTGTAATGAACAGAAATGCAACATAAAGAAATTGGGACATACTGACAGAAAACATTATTTAGAGTAACACTCTTTAGAGTAGCATGTCAAATAACTCTATCTTTTAGACATCAAGCTTGACACCCTCAAAGTTGTCGACAATTTTCACTGTATCAATTATGCAGAGAAAATCGAGGGGAAACTGGCTGAACCAACAACAAAAGACAAACAACAACTGAGATTCTACTATTTATTTTACTAAGTATTATGACTAGAACATGAAGGAAAACTTAATAGGATATACTTAATTATCTCATGTAGCACAAACACACAACACAGAGCTTACAGACATGTGTATATCACAATATTAGAACAGTAAATGCTACATATATATTATTCAAAGCATTAACCACAAAGCTTGGAAAACAACTCTGACAATGTTAACTTACGATCGCCAAGCATATGATAAAATACATGTATTAACTAGCAATGATACAAACATGTTTAACTAAAGGACAAATAAAATTAATTCAATTTTAGTTTACTGTGTAAACCGACATCCATAATTTAATATACTATACTAAAGAACTGATAATCCCATATTTGTTTTCTTTAACCAACTATTGATCATTTAAAAAAAAAAAAAAAAAAAATTGTTATTCTTCTTCTAGGTTAGAATTAAAATGAAAAAGCCTATATTAAACAGAAAAAAATAAAATAGTTCAACGACACATGAGCACATTTTAAACTTTACTTGTTGTTTAACATATGGTTATGTTTGACATGTGACATGGAGAGAGAGGGGAACCCACTGACAAATGCTACTTGTTTAATATATGGTTGACCGTGACAAGTGGTTTGGTGTTAGAGAAGAAACCTGCTGCCATCACACATGCCACTCCTACTGAAAAGCAACAAGAGATCTTCTACACCCACATTTCCCCGACAGGACAACACATACCATGGCCTAGTAATTACCAGTTGTGGTGCACTGGTTGTCACAGGAAAACCTGATTCCACGGAGGGCGATTGATCCTACAGCCCTTGACATCTCATGGGAGTACTCTACAACTGAGCTATATCCCACCAGAAGAACAGAATAATTGCTCAATATATACTGCACAACAAAAGAAATGCAGACTTTTTAAACATGAATATTTTTTGTGATAGATGTCAAAATGGGCTGAAATATTCACCACATTGATAATTTTGACAGACACAACAACTAATGGAATTCAAAGTGAATAAATTGTTAATAAATTTCAAAAAAAATAAGATTCATGTTTTCTTTACTTTGGAACAAAAATACAGATAAAAAAAGAAGAGGTTATGACCTGTTATGATAGAGACAACCAGAATGAAAATGCATTTCAGACCTTAGCTAGTTTTCAAAACACTTTAACCAAAGATCAGTACTTCCTCCAGACAACTGGTCTGACCCTGAACTGTCCACGTAAATATCCCTACCTGGATCATACATTCTAAAAGGCTGCTGCCTGTACTGAAAGTTAAAATTAGTTTTGTTTGATCATCACCTATTGGATGTCAAATATTTGGTAATTTTTACATATAGTCCGAGTGAGGAAACCCAGTATATTTTTCCATTGGTAGCAAGGGATCTTTTATATGCACCATCCCAGACACAATAGCACATATCATGGCCTTTGATATACCAGTCGTGGTGCACTGGCTGGAACAAGAAATTACCCAATGGGTCCACTGACAGGGACTAATCCTAGACTGACCGCACATAAGTGAGTCCTTTAGCACTGGGCTACGTCCCTCCCCAGACTATGGTGATGAAAGGTCCAGGAAGGAGGTCTGCAGCACTGGGCTACGTCCCTCCCCCGACTATGGTGATGATAGGTCCACGAAGGAGGTCTGTAGCACTGGGCTACGTCCCTCCCCCGACTATGGTGATGAAAGGTCCAGGAAGGAGGTCTGTAGCACTGGGCTACGTCCCTCCCCCGACTATGGTGATGAAAGGTCCACGAAGGAGGTCTGTAGCACTGGGCTACCTCCCTCCCCCGACTATGGTGATGAAAGGTCCAGGAAGGAGGTCTGTAGCACTGGGCTACGTCCCTCCCCCAACTATGGTGATGAAAGGTCCACGAAGGAAGTCTGTAGCACTGGGCTACGTCCCTCCCGCGACTATGGTGATGAAAGGTCCAGGAAGGAGGTCTGTAGCACTGGGCTACCTTCCTCCCCCGACTATGGTGATGAAAGGTCCAGGAAGGAGGTCTGTAGCACTGGGCTACATCCCTCCCCCGACTATGGTGATGAAAGGTCCACGAAGGAGGTCTGTAGCACTGGGCTACGTCCCTCCCCCGACTATGGTGATGAAAAGTCCACGAAGGAGGTCTGTAGCACTGGGCTACGTCCCTCCCCCGACTATGGTGATGAAAGGTCCACGAAGGAGGTCTGTAGCACTGGGCTACGTCCCTCCCCCGACTATGGTGATGAAAGGTCCACGAAGGAGGTCTGTAGCACTGGGCTACGTCCCTCCCCCGACTATGGTGATGAAAGGTCCACAAAGGAGGTCTGTAGCACTGGGCTACGTCCCTCCCCCGACTATGGTGATGAAAGGCCCACGAAGGAGGTCTGTAGCACTGGGCTACGTCCCTCCCCCCGACTATGGTGATGAAAGGTCCACGAAGGAGGTCTGTAGCACTGGGCTACGTCCCTCTCCTGACTATGGTGATGAAAGGTCCACGAAGGAGGTCTGTAGCACTGGGCACCCTCTGGGAGTTTGACTTGCATTGATTCAAGTATTCGTCATCCATGTCAACTTAATTCTGAGAGAAACACTAAACAATTATTCAACTGTTGACGTGAACCTACATTGTAATTTTAACAAGTGAAAATAGCCAACATTTATCCAAAGTAATTTTGCTTTAACATACACAAGGTTACAAAAGCTGCACATAACATGTATATCCTTATTTAAACTGTGTATTCATTATTTTGTACATGTGTTGATAAAGTGAAACAACAATTGAAATACAAATGTCAGTCATTAATTGTACAGTAACATAATCCATAAAATGCATATTTAGTTGAATAAAAACAACAACCTACAAATAGTGAATGGTTTTATAAAACAAAACCATATCAAACTTTGGCCTGCTGTTGAATAGCATAACTATTAAGCGTTGCTGTTGGGTATCGGCCTCGGTGGTGTCGTGGTTAAGCCATCAGATTAAAGGCTGGTAGGTACAGGGTTCGCAGCCCGGTACCGGCTCCCACTCAAAGAAAGTTTTAACGACTCAGTTGTTAGGTGTAAGACCACTACACCCTCTTCTCTCTCACTAACCACTAACAACTAACCCACTGTCCTGAACAGACAGCCCAGATAACCGAGGGGTGTGCCCAGGACAGGGTGCTTGAACCTTAATTTGATAAAAGCACAAAAATAAGTTGAAATGTTGTTGGGTTTCTTGTTCGAAGATTATCAATATTTTTAAATACTGTTTAAGCTTAAAACATCACATAACAAAACATCGCATAACAAATGTTTTGACTATAATTAGGCCTGGCAATGGTCTGGTTAAACCCAGAGTGATATTTTATCAAAAATAATTAACACACCTGTACAGCTACACACAGAACACAGACAAAAAACAACAAAATTAACACACCTGTACAGCTACACACAGAACACAGACAAAAAAAAAAAAAATTAACACACCTGTACAACTACACACAGAACACAGACCAAAAAAAACAACATTAACACACCTGTACAGCTACACACAGAGCACAGACAAGAGAAAACAATGCAAGCTTGTTTGACTGTATACTCAGCAAAATGAAGTAAGGGTCAGTAGATATTCCGGCATTTTTCTTTCACTACGGTAACATGAAATAAAGTAAAGTTTGTTTTCTTTCACTACGGAATAAAGTAAAGTTTGTTTTCTTTCACTACGGTAATATGAAATAAAGTAAAGTTCGTTTTCTTTTACTACGGTAACATGAATTAAAGTAAAGTTTGTTTTCTTTCACTACGGTAACATGAAATAAAGTAAAGTTTGTTTTCTTTCACTACGGTAACATGAAATAAAGTAAAGTTTGTTTTCTTTCACTACGGTAACATGAAATAAAGTAAAGTTTGTTTTCTTTCACTACGGAATAAAGTAAAGTTTGTTTTCTTTCACTACGGTAACATGAAATAAAGTAAAGTTTGTTTTCTTTCACTACGGAATAAAGTAAAGTTTGTTTTCTTTCACTACGGTAACATGAAATAAAGTAAAGTTTGTTTTCTTTCACTACGGTAACATGAATTAAAGTAAAGTTTGTTTTCTTTCACAACGGTAACATGAAATAAAGTAAAGTTTGTTTTCTTTCACTACGGTAACATGAAATAAAGTAAAGTTTGTTTTCTTTCACTACGGTAACATGAAATAAAGTAAAGTTTGATTTCTTTCACTACGGTAACATGAAATAAAGTAAAGTTTGTTTTCTTTCACTACGGTAACATGAAATAAAGTAAAGTTTGTTTTCTTTCACTACGGTAACATGAAATAAAGTAAAGTTTGTTTTCTTTAATGATGCCACTAGAGCACATTGATTTTTTTTCTTATCATTGGCTATTGGATGTCAAACATATGGTCATTCTAACACTGTTTTTAAGAGGAAACCCGCTGTCGCCACATAGGCTACTCTTTTTCCACAGCCAGCAAGGGATCTTTTATTTGCGCTTCCCACAGGCAGGATAGCACAAATCATGGCCTTTGTTGAACCAGTTATGGATCACTGGTCGGTGCAAGTGGTTTACACCTACCCACTGAGCCTTGCGGAGCACTCAATCAGGGTTTAGAGTCTGTATCTGGATTAAAAATCCCATGCCTCGACTGGGATCCGAACCCAGTACCTACCAGCCTGTAGACCGATGGCCTAACCACGACGCCACCGATGCCGGTCAAAACATGAAATACAACTTCTCTCCTTTGTAAGGTTGTGCTATGTTTATTAAGTTTATAATTTAAACTACAATTTAGCATGAACAAAATGACAAGTATGATTACAAACAACATAAACTCATGAAATAAAAGCACTTAACTGTGTGCAAGATTTTCATATATATCACTGGTAAGATTTTATCTTAAAAATTGTTATAATTCATCTGTGATAAAAACTTCCAAAATGTCTGCTGGCCCTTCATTAATGTTGTTGAGTATATTTAAAATACAAGTGACTTCGTCAAAGTGATGCACATACATAATGGTAAAGACATTTCTACTATTTTCATGTAACATTAACACACAGTTGATGTAGACTATACACGTTACATACCGGTAATATACAATAAAGATTTGTATTCTTCAACTGTGAATATAACAGGTCATCTTCATTGTTGTTCCAACCAGACATTTACTTTATGACACACTACACAACATAAATGCATACCGGTACGTGCTAAAAGAAGCTTACATTGTTAATACTGGTGTTACATTCAGAGAACAAAACTTAAATGTAGTAAATCCCAAGTGAAAACAATGTACAGTGACACTCCTCTAAACCGGACACCTTCTAGAACAAGTAAAAAGTCCAGGTTTAAGAGGTATCCATATTAGAGAGGTTCTTTTCTGTACAGATATTTAAAAATGGGCTGCAAACACCATTAATTTTTATTCAAGTTTACATTTTAAAACCTGTATATTAAATGCAATATAGAATATGTAGTTATTTATGTAAATAGTAAAACGATAGTAATTTGAAAGATTAATACTTACAAAAAAAAGCAATGTCCATAAATATTTTATGATTAAGCAAAGAAAAACAGAGATCACAAACCGAAGCATGCAAAACACTTAGCAGTAAAAACTCAAAAACCAAATGAGATCCTAATATGGCAATACATTATATATAAATGAACAAACACAAACAAGTACTTGGCAACTTATACATATAATAATAAATATAAGAGTTAATTTCATGATCAGACAGTTTATAAGTATAACAATAAATCTAAGAGTGAGCACTGCTGAACCAATAAAAACCAATTATTAATATCCATACATGTTTGTTCATGCTCGCAGATTAGCCCAGCTGGGAACATCTCAGTATCCTATGTATTGAACATGTTTGGCCTCTCTTATAATCCACAAGTTAAATATAAAATAGGCTGGAACTATGATTCAATTCAGATGCCCAAATTGTTAAAAATGGTAAATTGCCAAGAAAGTCACACTTGATCTGTAACAGTACATGACACAATTTCAGCTTAATATCTTTAGGCATTGCAGGGTAAAATTCTGGAAAACAAATTTTCATATCTCTTAAGGTCAAGGGCCATAACTCTGTCAAAATGGGTAAATTGCCATGAAAGTCACACTTGATCTGTAATAGTACATGATAAAAGTTCAGCTTAATATCTTGAGGCATTGCAGAAAAGAAATGTTCATATGTTCTAAGTTTAATAATATAATAATAAAATTGTCATGAAAGACCCTGAAAGTGTTTTAAGTACAGGGCCAGGTATAATACAAGGCAAGCTGTGGTCAGTGAAAATGTTTATGGTGAAATTGTGTTTGAAAGTAAGTGTATTTTAACTAATTTTGGTGCAATTTGCTACACAATATAATAACACAAGCTCATAAGCTTTCACCTGTTTATCTAATTATTTCCTGTAATATTTTTCTTAAGCTTTAGCTGGTACAAGCCCACGTAAATCTCAAGGAAAAACTGTACCACTGCGATTATTCAAGGGATTGTTGATATGGGCCCCGTTCCACAAAGCAATCTTAACTATGCATTTTAGGTGATCTTAGGGCTAAGATCGCTTCATGGACGGGGCCCTGTTGTATAACTGATCATTTTAACATACAAACGAAAACTCATGATTGGAAATGTAAATCAGTTACATACTACATTGCAATTATATTTTTAAATATTTGACATTGACATCAACAGCAGCTGAGTTATTGTTATGTTCACACAAAGAAAACAGGGAAGACTATAACCGAAGAAACAAACCTCTTAGACAGAAATCATAAAATAAGGAGACAAAATACTCTGTCATGTAAATAAAATGTGGTACAATACTGTAATAAATGATGGCAACCCACATGTTGTAGAGATACATTATTTAAAAATGTTTCGGTGAGACATCCATGTATAATAAATACATTGTACATAGCACAATACAAATAATACTAAACTCAATAAAACTAATAGCAAAAATACTTTAAATATAACAGAAAATCTTCTAGTACATGTATCTGGCATTCAATAATTGAACAAACAATAAACACACGAAACCATGAGAAAACAAACAGACACAACCTCTGACAAAAACAAACACGAGAACTGAAGATGGTGACAATACAGTTGTATTTAATAGACAGGGAGGCACCAAATGAGTTGTGATGGGAAAAGACAGCAGTCAAAACATGTGGGAATAATATTGTGACAAAACATCAGTACCCGAACCAGTGTTACTTCAACACAGCCAGAAATAACATGACGATGAGTGAGATCACACACAGATGAATATTACAACAGATGAAATACAGCAAATATTACACAAGTGGCAGGTGCATATTAGTTATAACACCAGCATCAAAATTCCAGTATTATTGCAGCAAATGAAAAGAGACGAAAAACTGCATGATTTTAATAGCAAGTATGTTTTAAAAACACACATAATGAACATGTTAGTGATATTGAGCTTCATGCTGGGTGAAGAACATCATTTCTGCTTGTGTTACGAGCGAAGTGAGCAACAAACAATGTACTGTACAGTCTTCAATCTCATCAAAGTTACTCTTCAAAATTAGATTTGAGTCCACACTCTGATGTGGACATTCCTGGGTCTGTAAGCAATTACACAAAGATCAATCTACCGACTTCTATTCTTATCACAACACAAAACTGGTTGGGAATAAAACTTTAACATAGCATCATTTGCCAACCAGTTGAAGACCTTGTTGGTTTTGTTTTATTTGTTCTTGGTAGGGACGGTCAATCATTCTAGTAGCGTCTTAAAGGAAGGAAGAAATGTTTTATTTAACGATGCACTAACACAATTTTTAATTACATTTATATAGCATCGGACATATTGGACCACACAAATAAGAGGAAACCCATTGCCACCATGTAAAGGGCTTCTCTATCGGATTAGCATCAAGGGATCTTTTATATCCCACAGACAGGATAGTACATACCAGTCTTTATTACGCCAGTTGTAGAGCACTGGCTGGAACAAGAAATAGCCCCCACCCCCACCCCCCCAGTAAACCCACCAACGGGAATCAATCCCAGACCAACCACACATCAAGTAAACATTTTACCACTAAGCTACTGGGATTAGAGGAGAAATGCAACTGGTTGATATTTTAATCATTATTCAGATTAAAGGTCAACTGGATAATATTAGATAATATTGTCTAATGTCAGATCTCACTAAAAGAGTAAATTTAATGTAGAGTAAATTGGTTTCAACTACCGATATATTCACAAACGTATTCACAGTAAAAAATCTTTAAATCTGTATATATTATTTTATTATATACATGGTAACAAAATATATAGATCTACAGAAACCATAAAAGTGATATTCGGTGAAAAGTCATATTTTCACTGTAGTTTAGTTACAATGAAATTATAGAAATCATATTTATCGTTTTGTGAACAGATTTATGATTCAATTATCTCTCTTGTAACTTATTACTTTTTAATTATTGAGGTTAGTGTCACTCTTAAGTGTTTAGGTTTTATGATTACCAATGCATCGGATTGCATTTGAAAAATAAAAAAATGTAATTTAAACAATTGTACCTATAAAAAAAAAAAGGATATGAAGTGCAATTACAATAAAATATCTAAAACTGATTAATATGACACTAAATAATGATCATACAATGTCCAGTCGTTGAGTGCAAGTTAAAATTAAACTTGGTGTTCAATTTGTTTTGTGTTTGTGGGGTTTTTGAGAGGATTGCTTTGTCAGGTATGTTTGCACAGCAGTATTATTAAATTATTATTGTATAAAAACCACACTGTGAAATAGCCTCTATATATCATATAGTCACCATCATCCTTTAACAAAATACTATTTTAATGGTGTTGTGACAACGATGTGGGTCATGTTTGATGTATTCACCTGAGAGCGGCGACTATCACAGTGAACAGAAGCTAGATAAGTCTAGTTAGTACAGGTTTCTTATTTAAAAACAAACAGGTGCGTGGGGTCTGAATCACTCACCAGGTATTTAACTACACCTCTAAAAAGTGAATTCTAGTAATAATGATTTGTCATAGATGATCATTTGGTGACAGCTAATTTGATATCAACATAGCAAATGACCAAATAAAGATGTGCACACGTATGTATTGAAACCCGATCCAGTAAATGATCCACTTTTATCACAGCATATGCCTTGAAATTTTGTGAATTCTATTTTCACCTGATAAATAATTAGTGAATTAATGAAGATGTAAACTGTTGCTGGTCAGTCATGAGAGGATCATTTGTACCAGCTTTGACTGAAATCTACATGCTGGATCTTGAGAACAATCAGAGCTTAGGGCAGCCATATTAGATTTCAAATCATTGCAAAAAATAACAACACTTGGTCAAGGCCACGAATGAATCATTCGTACCAATTGTGGTTGAAATTGGCATGGTTTCATTGGTGAAACATAACGGCCATATTGGATTTTTAATTGGCCAAAAAAATAACAAAACTTTCAAGTTCTGCCTGGTCAAACTTAAGAAATCGAAAATGTCTCAGCCAATCAGAGGTCAGGGTAGCCATATTGGATTTTGAATTGGCACAAAAAATAACAATAGCTGTCATGACCCTTCAGGCCAGGTGAGCGAATACACACATACCACGTAGTACAACTAGGCATTTTGTTTTCAAGTTAGACAAATAAGCCTTTAATATTCATAAAGAAGCATGCTGTTTGACTTATAATAAATACACATATAAGCATTGTGAAATAATTACAAACATTGTGAAATAATTACAAACATTATGAAATAATTAAAAGCATTGTGAAATAATTACATTTTCTTTGTATTTACATGTATCAACAGTCTTGAAGAAAATTTGTTGGCATGAAATCATTTCTTCTGGTCTTTTGATTAATGAATGACTCACAGGGAAAACCATTGCCTAGCCAAGCTAAAATCCACATGAATACTACTGCTAAAACCATTCATTTTAATACATTACTATGATCATGCAACTGATGGTGTGTACAGAAATGAAATATAATGAACAATATCCAAATGATCACACAGGGATATTTAAGACAAAAACAGTAAACAATTTTTACTGAAAACATTATGCTACAAAATATTCTTGTGACCTTAATATTTGTGGGGTTTGGTTTGTATATTGCATATATATTTACTGGAACTACACAACTCTGAGCAAAGCTAGACAAATATTTCCACAGATTTGAAGAACTATAAAGTTAAAATATCCTCATAAGACTGGCTCTGAGAACAACACAAGATTTTGTAGGGGGATTTTGTTTGTCTTTTAAACTTTAACTTTAACACAAGTGAATAATTTCGTTAGAGGAAGGAAGTGTTCATTAGGGCATAGACCAGCACACGACTGTTCTGTCTGCGCTGGTGGTCACGAAGGAGAACTGCGATGGATGCCACCGACACTGGATCACCTTGTCCTTGTGTTCAGCCACCACGATGCTGGGTAGCGGGCGAAGAAGATCACCTGCAAGACAAAATATTTATAATCCAGGGAAATAACCAACATATATTGTTACACATTTTAAATAAGAATTTTCAGAGTACTGCAAAAGCAATACATGTCCCCTACATTTTTGTATCTTCTAAATTCAAGGACCAGAACTCTGTGAAAAATGGTTAAATCGTCAAGAAAGTCAAACTTGATATGTAACAGAACATGATACGCTGTACACATAATTTCAGCTGAATATCTCAATGGTATTATGAAAAACCATCAGAAAAAGTGCATGTTGGAGGGACAGATGGACAGAAACACGGACAGAATGATGGAGATAAAACCTATAATCTCATCCGGTTGGGCCAGTAGGAGACTAATAATAGTTGAATGAAGACAATGTTTATAGCACATCAACATTTCCCTGTGGGGTTTTAAAAATTATTACAACTGTATTGTACACTGTATGTGGCAAACTTTATTGTACACATGTGGTAAACGTGCCTAGTCCATAAAGTATATCACTGTATATATCGAATGGAAACACATGACAACAGGTGTCAACAAAACACTTCAAATGATATTAACCAATCAATATCGGATTCTACAATTCAGTCCAATGTCCAACCTACCATGAACTTGAAATGGTGCAAACAAAAAACAATAAATAATCATATTTGTTGTTGTAAAAATCTAGGTCTATTTGTACCAAAACAAATAACACTATTATGTCTCCAATAATTGGGGGGGGGTTTAATGAAGAAAAGCAACATAACATAAACACAAAGCTGATTAACTTTGAATACTCTTGATCAGGGTAATTCAGGATGTAAAATTCACAACTGATATAATGTAGTTGCATATGTAGTTCTATTTACAACAATTAAAATAAAAGAATTACAACCAACCTTCACTTATGGCCTCATTGTTATTGTAGGCCCAATATTCATGTAGTCTATGTGTATATGTTACCTGCTGGGACAGATGCTTGTTATCGAGTACCGTTTTAAATGTAATTATAATAATTCACTTACTAAAAAATCACTGCCTAACCCACCAGAACAAACAATACAACAAATAAATAAAATGGCTTTTAAAAACCTCGAAACTTAATAATGTACAATTATGGATGATGTACTATACCAAATTAACTATTTGTCATTTTAATTTTCAGATATCGTCCAAATGAATTTAACTTGTTCTTAGATGAAGGGTGAAAGGTTATATAACATGGAACAGATTAACTAAACTTGTAGAACACCAACATTAGAGAGTTGTGTCATCAACATGTTTAACATTATTACTATGATAGATAGAACATGGAACATTAGAGAGTTAACTAAACTTGTAGAACACCAACATTAGAGAGTTGTGTCATCAACATGTTTAACATTATTACTATGATAGATAGAACATCAACATTAGAGAGTTGTGTCATCAACATGTTTAACATTATTACTATGATAGATAGAACATCAACATTAGAGAGTTGCATCATCAACATGTTTAACATTATTACTATGATAGATAGAACACCAACATTAGAGAGTTGTGTCATCAACATGTTTAACATTATTACTATGATAGATAGAACACCAACATTAGAGAGTTGTGTCATCAACATGTTTAACATTATTACTATGATAGATAGAACACCAACATTAGAGAGTTGTGTCATCAACATGTTTAACATTATTACTATAATAGTAGACAACAAAAATGAATGTGTTGTTTAAAAAGAGAATGATGTATATTAATGAATTATTTTTAATTTAGCTATCATTTATACGAGAACATTAAAGCATTAACAACAATATAACAGAACAGTAACAAAAATGTATTAATACAAATATTGAGATAACACTTAACTTTCAACAATGTCTTATGTTTACACTATTTTAAATCAGAAAACAAAATCAGTGACAGCTACCAGCACACATATATATTAAGCATATTCAAAAAGTAAAATTCAGCTTGTGTGTTATACTGTGATGAAAACGTGTTAATATAAAACACATTTGTTGGAAAGATAAGCAATATGAAATCAAAACAATTTCAGGACTATGGAGAGTGAATATCAAATAATGCTGAAAAACAGTCCGACACATTCCATGATCACTCTGCTCATCCATGGCAGGATTACTTCCACCTTTGCTTGACAGACTATAATCAGTTAATGGCATTTTGGAAACTTTGTAAATCAGTCCAATTACCACAGCAGCCACCACTCACCACTAACGAACGGGATCTATAGAGATTACAGGCAGGATAGCACATACCATGGGGCATTGGTTGAGACTTAAAAAAGCTAGTAATAGAATGGGACCAATGAGTTGGTTTGATGGTACAATGTGAGCACCTCAGGCAAGTAGTCCACTGACTAGGTCAATCCTCACCCTGGAAACTCAATTCGGGCATTTCTGTCAAAAACACTCCCCACAAACAAGTGGTGCAGGTTTGTAAATCTGCCATGAACATTTCGTAAATCTGCCATCAACATCAAGCTATTACTGATTTTAATATTTACTGAAAACAAGGCTATCACCACCACCGGAAATAACGCACCCTTAGCCCCATAGGCCATGAGGAAATTATGAAGATAAGGAGTTAACATTTGAACAAATGTCATCATAAATATTATAGCAGTAGAAACACGTGTAGTCACAAAACTGATTAGTAAAAAGCATTTTAGACCAACAACAACAAATCCCCAATGCAACAGCTGTAAGCCTTTTCCACCATGAAGCAAACAAAGAAAAACAGAATTTGTTTTTTTGCATACCCAAATCACTGTTCTTTTTATACAAATCTACAATAGAACCAATACCAAATTAGCTTTATTTACTGTTGTCTGAGGTAACAGTGACGTTACAGATTCATATTGCTTTTTGGCTTCATCATCATTTTGAATTTTCAAGTCATAATGCCAGGACTTGTCTACTGCATTAAGGCATTTGGTTATATTTGCTTTCAGCAAAAACACACAATTGTATTAAACTGTAGTACTTTGTGTTTCTATTTTACATTAGTAAATGATGTTATAATACAGTAAAATGAGAATGACTTTATTAAAACTGTAATTGTGTTTTCTATCTTACATTAGTAAATGATTATCAGATGTTGTCATACAGTGAGGTTAGATTTTCGCTTTGAAGTAAGAAGTCAAATATATTTTTAATTATCATTTTCTAATCACACAGGTTCTCAGTATTAATGCTTGCACATTACTAAACGATAAACAAATGATGAAGACACTAAGAAAAACATACATCTGAGGCTAACTATATATATCAACATGCCTTGTTCTGTACAGACAACACAACATGGATCATAAAATAAACACACAGTGCTATGTTCTCTCAGTGTTGATAAGTTAAATGTATTTCAGATGTAGGGACACACGAATGCAAGTCTGTCTAATTCATAATATTGTGTAAACACAAATACAACTTAATAAGAGAAAGAAATATGGATGGATGGATGGATGGATGGATGGATGGATGGGTTCATGGATGGATGGAAGAATGAATGAATGAATGAATGAATGAATGAATGAATGAATGAATGAATGAATGAAATGAATGAATGAATGAATGAAATGAATGAATGAATGAAATGAATGAATGAACACCCCAGCATGAAAAAATAAACAAAAAGAGTAAAAGAAAAACAGAAAAAGGAGGGTAAAGGAAAAAAGACTGAAATGTTTTAGTCCACAAAGATAAATAAAAGGAAAGCAACACAAAACACTTATGTGCAATTAGTAAACCTCTACTTTAGAAACCAGCTACTAGACTAAGTATATTATTATTTGACAAGGATATTTTGACTGCTTAGACACTGATGAAACCAGCTACTAGACTAAGTAAATTATTATTTGACAAGAATATTTTGACTGCTTAGACACTGATGAAACCAGCTACTAGACTAAGTATATTATTATTTGACAAGAATATTTCGACTGCTTAGACACTGATGAAACCAGCTACTAGACTAAGTATATTATTATTTGACAAGAATATTTCGACTGCTTGGACACTGATGAAACCAGCTACTAGACTAAGTATATTATTATTTGACCAGGATATTTCGACTGCTTGGACACTGATGAAACCAGCGACTAGACTAAGTATATTATTATTTGACAAGAATATTTCGACTGCTTGGACACTGATGAAAGCAGCTACTACACTAAGTATATTACTATTTGACCAGGATATTTTGACTGCTTGGACACTGATGAAACCAACGACTAGACTAAGTATATTACTATTTGACCAGGATATTTTGACTGCTTAGACACTGATGAAACCAGCTACTAGACTAAGTATATTATTATTTGACAAGGATATTTCGACTGCTTGGACACTGATGAAACCAGCTACTAGACTAAGTAAATTATTATTTGACAAGGATATTTTGACTGCTTGGACACTGATGAAACCAGCGACTACACTAAGTATATTACTATTTGACCAGGATATTTTGACTGCTTGGACACTGATGAAACCAACGACTAGACTAAGTATATTACTATTTGACCAGGATATTTTGACTGCTTGGACACTGATGAAACCAGCGACTAGACTAGGTATATTATTATTTGACCAGGATATTTTGACTGCTTGGACACTGATGAAACCAGCGACTAGACTAAGTAAATTATTATTTGACCAGGATATTTTGACTGCTTGGACACTGATGAAACCAGCGACTAGACTAAGTATATTATTATTTGACCAGGATATTTTGACTGCTTGGACACTGATGAAACCAGCGACTACACTAAGTATATTACTATTTGACCAGGATATTTTGACTGCTTGGGCACTGATGAAACCAGCGACTAGACTAAGTATATTATTATTTGACCAGGATATTTTGACTGCTTGGACACTGATGAAACCAGCGACTACACTAAGTATATTACTATTTGACCAGGATATTTTGACTGCTTGGGCACTGATGAAACCAGCGACTACACTAAGTATATTACTATTTGACCAGGATATTTTGACTGCTTGGACACTGATGAAACCAGCGACTACACTAAGTATATTACTATTTGACCAGGATATTTTGACTGCTTGGACACTGATGAAACCAGCGACTACACTAAGTATATTACTATTTGACCAGGATATTTTGACTGCTTGGACACTGATGAAACCAACGACTAGACTAAGTATATTACTATTTGACCAGGATATTTTGACTGCTTGAGCACTGATGAAACCAGCGACTAGACTAAGTAAATTATTATTTGACAAGGATATTTTGACTGCTTGGACACTGATGAAACCAGCGACTAGACTAAGTATATTACTATTTGACCAGGATATTTTGACTGCTTGGACACTGATGAAACCAGCGAATACACTAAGGATATTACTATTTGACAAGGATATTTTGACTGCTTGGACACTGATGAAACCAGCAACTACACTAAGTATATTATTATTTGACCAGGATATTTTGACTGCTTGGACACTGATGAAACCAGCAACTACACTAAGTATATTATTATTTGACCAGGATATTTTGACTGCTTGGACACTGATGAAACCAGCGACTACACTAAGTATATTACTATTTGACCAGGATATTTTGACTGCTTGGACACTGACTAGACTAAGTATATTATTATTTGACCAGGATATTTTGACTGCTTGGACACTGATGAAACCAGCGACTAGACTAAGTATATTACTATTTGACCAGGATATTTTGACTGCTTGGACACTGATGAAACCAGCGACTAGACTAAGTATATTATTATTTGACCAGGATATTTTGACTGCTTGGACACTGATGAAACCAGCGACTAGACTAAGTATATTATTATTTGACCAGGATATTTTGACTGCTTGGACACTGATGAAACCAGCGACTACACTAAGTATATTACTATTTGACCAGGATATTTTGACTGCTTGGACACTGATGAAACCTCTGAACCCAATGATTTAGCCATTTTTAAATACTAAATTTAATTATAAAAACATAAATAACAAATTAATTCAAAGTATTTGAAAGTATACCCTATTTGTCTAGACTGTTTAATTATGAGTATGTTTAAATATACTGATGTCCAAAAGAAACTTCACATACATAAAATTGGAATAATTTGATAGATATTGTTGTTAATCGAAACGAACCAATTTAGAACCACCTTACAAACACTTTGCCTGTATCACGAAGAGCACTGATTTGATAAACTTCAAATATGTACCAATTAAAACATACTCTCATATTCCACCGTACCATTTGTTGGTTTCCTATAAAGCAATTTCAAGCCTTGTAACATTCCTTTAGACGTCAGTATATTTTTTATTTTGTCTCGAATCATTGCTGTGTTGAACGTGACTAATCATGAAAGCAGCTTGATGTGTAAACTAAGGGGAAAGAACTGACTGTGAAGATGTGTTTGTCTTCAATTGTTTAATTATGAGTATGTTTAAAAAAAAAAAAAATTGTCTACAATCATTGTTGTGTGGAAAGTGACTAATCATAAAAGCAGCTTGACATGTAAACTAATGTTAGGCTCAGACTGTCAACTGTCAAGATGGAAGTTTGCCAACTTGATGGTTTCCCCAATTCCTGACTTACGACGGGAGCAGTCAGATTAACAACTAATGGCTTATACTACAAGAATTGAGTTGTTAAGCACTCAGACTAGCAACTGGACAGTCATGATAGCAGAGACAACTTTGTGCTGGCAGTTGGTAGTCTGAGCCTAGGACAAGATCTATTTGTCTTCTTGTTTAAACTGGCGCCGTCGATATAAATAGGAGCTTAAATCCAAAATGTTTGAAAGTTGGACAGTTTGAAGACAGCTTTATTCGGGGTACATTTTTAATATTTATGGAACAATTAGAACATATTATAACTCCAAATTTGATACGCTTGTAGATAAATGTAAGAGAAATAAAGAACGCTTTTAATTTCTATACAAAGCTATTGTAATTAGAGGTAAACTGGAATTTATAACTCCGAAGCGTAGACTTGAATAGTCGTATAATAATATGGACGTAGCTTGTTTATGTCACATGACAACCATGAGTAACAAGGCGCACGTGGAACGGGCCACGTGGAATAATAGTATTTTTGCCCCTCACTTGCAAGGTAGCAAATGTGTTATTTGCAAAATACATTTAATAATAATGCCTTTACAGGTGTCTACTCACCGTTTATTGCCACTTATGCCCCATATACGATATACCATCAGGGTTTGGGTATAATGACCTGACCAATGACAGAACACAGTGCGGCATCATTTCTCTCAGTGTCCAGACATTTTCCTGGGTGGTACCTCTATCTAAAGATCGCATTTTGCTCTGTTGGTATCGGGTATCAAGCCATGCACCTCCGCGAGACAACATTTTCCAGAATTTTTTATAACATTCTTTCCGTAAACCAGCATTACGAATATGGGGCGCCATTTCCTAACCAATTCTGTCTATCGGACGTGACACATGGCACACAAAAACAAGATGAACATTCATCGTCAGTAGGCGTGCTGTGTTGTCTGGCCGAGGTTCTGCTGTGTCCATCACTTTGTTCGAGAATTCTCTGCGACCCTTCCCGAGAGCCAGAACAGGTATTTTTAGCAATCCAGTCCGGTGCTGTCAACCGGTGCGCGTCCGACGCTTCTTCAAAGTGAGCACTACCTTCGTCCTCACAAACGGACCATTAATTTTTTATAACATCATTGTCTAAATCAAAATCGCTAAAACAACAAAATGCCAATAGAGCTTCCGCTTGATCCTTGGTTATTTAAAAACATAATTCCCTTTTTTCATTCATGATTTGTCAGCAAACGTTGGCGCACTTTTGATGGAAACTAAAACAATAGCTCCAATAATTTAATTACCAGGAATGTGCAACATTCCGCTGTAAAGGAGACAAAGCTACTAAAACTCTCTTCCGTTATCTTATATTCTGACTCGAATAATGTGAGTTCAGTGTCGCAATAAAAACAAATATATGCATGTATATATACTACGTTTAATTTCACTGTGCATTATTAAATAAAATAATATTGTCGTTTTCACATATGTATCTTGTCAGTAGATAAGAAAATTCGCCCTTTAGAAAAATGGACTAAACTAAATATTAACACCAACCTGTATTTGTGGCGCCTTTTTAAAAATAGTCAACACGTTTCTTCAATGTGAACATATTCCGAATTAGAAGCTTGCTTATTTAAAAATCGAAAATGCAGCGTATAAAAGACGAAAACAGACAAGAATTCGGAAGAAAGAAAAGAAAGTCAGATGAGGGTGATGAGATGCGAATAAGAAATAAACGAAAGAAATTAAAAGACGTTCCTCTGGTGACAGGAAACATTCGATTCTATGCTCAATCTAATGATGACAAAACTTTTCTCTTCAACAAAATAGATCGCGCAAAACTATTATTGAATGACAGGGTTTCAAATACAAGCAACAGCACAATTCTACACGAGGTTTTTGATTTTTATCTTCAACAACATGCATTGCCACCAAGCAACACCGATGCAGATGATTTGGGAACCGCTCACAAATATTCAACATATTTACCATGTCCAAAGGAACAGAGTACAGAAAAGATGTGTCTCATTACAGAATCGGCAATAAAAAATCTTTGTGTCGGATTACAGGTGCATGCCCATGAATGTTCAAAACACATGGAAATTGAAACCGTAGAATACTCAGGGCACACAGGAAAAATTTCGTTGCACTGTGAGAATCAACACAGCATGAAAGTGGACACATCACCTCATTTGCGTGGTGGATCATTCCTCGCAAATTTTCACATCTTGCATGCACTTTTTGTGTCTGGTTTGCGATATTCACAGTATGAACGTTTTGTCGCATCTGCAGGATTTGGTCAGTTACCAGAGACTTTCGTCAGTGGATTTTTAGATTTATACTGTTGCAAAACAAATAACATCGCTGATCAATCTATTAAAGATGCTGTTGACGAAGAAACGGCTATCGCAACACTTCAATGTTCTGATATTAATTCTGACTTCAAAGGAATTACGATATTGACAGACGCAAGGCATGGGTGGTGAAAAAATGCACGGCATTCTGACGTGGTTGCCATTGGATTTGAAACAAAAAAGGTCATAGGACTGGCAGTCGTCTCCAAAGATGACGATCCAGTAAGCCAAAGACATGAGACATTTGGTGTAAAGAAATTATACGACCACTTTGATAAATGTGGAATCAATGTCAACATCCACGGACACGACCGAAATGTCACCATAAATAAATACTTGTCAGAAAACCGTGTTGGTGTTACTAACGCAAATGACAAATGGCATGCAACAAAGGGAATTAGTAAAGAAATTAAAAAAGTCTGCATTGGCCCTGTTAAGTTCCATGCTGTGAAATGGCACGGTGAATTGTCTGACAAAGCGGCATCGGAGAAAACGCATTGTTATTATGCCATGAAATATTGTGGTGGATCGTCAGAAAAACTGAGAAGTCTTCTTGACAATATAGTTTTACATTATCAAAATATACACGATAACTGTTTGCCTGAATCAAGATGAAAAACTAATAAAAACTACGAGCCCAGCAAAAACATATTGCAAGACCCGATCGCCATCAAACTTTTCGATTGCGCAATCAAGCGACTTGTCATATACAAAACACCGGAAGACTACGTCACATGTGTCGATACACACTATGTGGAATCATTCAACAATGCTTGTCTGGTATACCATGACAAATGCATTTCCTTCTCTGACAAGGAATATAAACGAAGAAGTAACCTAGCCATCTTAGACTGGAATGAAAACATTGGTCGCGATTTTACCTCGGTGACATTTTATGAAGATCCGCATTGTCCAAGCAGAACAGTTGGTAAAAAAATCTAAAACCGAAGACTCGCAACTTTGCACGAGATATTTGGGATTCTGTTGTGGAACATATTTATTTCTAATCTAAATGATTAAAAAAAACAAAAAACTGGAATGTGGTTCTTCATTCTAACGTTGCGTGAGTACAGCTTTCTTTCTCTGAGGCCACATGTATTTGTTTAATTATAACTCACAGAATGTGACCTTGTTGCTAGACTTAGATCACATGATCATTATCTCTGGCTTGAAGCTCTGCCCATGTTACTGTCGGTAGGACCCACCGCAAGCACAGGTTTAATTACGAGTATGTTTAAATATGTTTTAGTTTGTCTACAATCACTGCTGTGTTCAAAGTGAGGGATTACAAAATCAGCGTCACATGTAAACAAAGGGGAGACAACTGACCGTGAAGATCGGTGAGAACGACGGTCTGGTCGTAGGACCCTGTCAGCAGGTAAAATGCCTTCATGGAGAATCGCGCTGACCGACAGTCGGAGGAGTGAGCCTTGAAGCTCTGCATGGCCTTGGAGCCGCGGATGTCAAACAGACTCACAACCCCGTCCTCGTGGCCCGACACCAGCAGCCGGCCTGACGCATCCACGCACACCGACGCAAACGGGCTGCCTGCAATAAAAGATAGTGTGGATCATTAATACATAGAAATACAGTAGAATCTCATTAAGATGAACTAGAAAGGGTCGATACAACGCAACGCTCGAACCAAAAACCAAGTCTCCAGTTACACTTACACATTATTGACAGAATGGTTAGGTCCAACTACCCAATGGGTCGAACACTTTCGCAAGCACCAACAAGGGTTCCCGCCAACGGGATTCAACTTTTGTTAATACATACTATTAACATACAAACATTCTGAGAGTCCTGCTGAAGCAATACATGTCCCATAATGGGCCCAATTAGTTTTTCTATCTCCTAAATTTAAGGGCCATAACACTGCAAAAAATGGGTATTCAAACTTTATCTGTAGTGGTACATAAAGTTATACACCATATCAACATCTTGAGGAATTGTGGAAAAGAAATCTGGAAAACTATATGTGGGACAGACGAATGGACAGACAGACAGACAGAAGGACGGAGATGAAACCTATAGTCCCCTCCAGTTGGACATAGTATTTCTCTCTATATAACTATACTGATAACAAAAACATATTATTTATCTCTATATAACTGCACTGATAACAAACATATATTATTTATCTCTATATAACTGCACTGATAACAAACACATATTATTTATCTCTATATAACTGCACTGATAACAAACATATATTATTTATCTCTATATAACTGCACTGATAACAAATATATAGTATTTATCTCTGTATAACTGCACTGGTAACAAACACATTATTTATCTCTATATAACTGCACTGATAACAAATATATATTATTTATCTCTATATAACTGCACTGATAACAAACACATTATTTATCTCTATATAACTGCACTGATAACAAACATATAGTATTTATCTCTATATAACTGCACTGATAACAAACACATTATTTATCTCTATATAACTGCACTGATAACAAACATATAGTATTTATCTCTATATAACTGCACTGATAACAAACACATTATTTATCTCTATATAACTGCACTGATAACAAACACATTATTTATCTCTATATAACTGCACTGATAACAAATATATAGTATTTATCTCTATATAACTGCACTGATAACAAACATGTCTATATAACTGCACTGATAACAAACATATATTATTTATCTCTATATATTTATCTCTATATAACTGCACTGATAACAAAACACTGATAACAAATATATATTTTATCTCTATATAACTGCACTGATAACAAACACATATAGTTTTATCTCTATATAACTGCACTGATAACAAACACATATATTTATCTCTATATAACTGCACTGATAACAAACATATAGTATTTATCTCTATATAACTGTATTTATCTCTATATAACTGCACTGATAACAAACATATAGTATTTATCTCTATATAACTGCACTGATAACAAACATATAGTATTTATCTCTATATAACTGATAACAAACATATAGTATTTATCTCTATATAACTGCACTGATAACAAACATATAGTATTTATCTCTATATAACTGCACTGATAACAAATATATAGTATTTATCTCTATATAACTGCACTGATAACAAATATATAGTATTTATCTCTATATAACTGCACTGATAACAAACATATATATTATATTCTATCTCTATATAACTGCACTGATAACAAATATATAGTATTTATCTCTATATAACTGCACTGATAACAGACATATAGTATTTATCTCTATATAACTGCACTGATAACAAACATATAGTATTTATCTCTATATAACTGCACTGATAACAAACACATTATTTATCTCTATATAACTGCACTGATAACAGACATATATAATCTCTATATAACTGCACTGATAACAAACACATTATTTATCTCTATATAACTGCACTGATAACAAACATATAGTATTTATCTCTATATAACTGCACTGATAACAAACACATTATTTATCTCTATATAACTGCACTGATAACAAATATATAGTATTTATCTCTATATAACTGCACTGATAACAAACATATATTATTTATCTCTATATAACTGCACTGATAACAAACACTCTATATAACTGCAATGATAACAAATATATAGTATTTATCTCTATATAACTGCACTGATAACAAATATATAGTATTTATCTCTATATAACTGCACTGATAACAAACATATAGTATTTATCTCTATATAACTGCACTGATAACAAACACATTATTTATCTCTATATAACTGCACTGATAACAAACACACATTATTTATCTCTATATAACTGCACAAACACATAGTATTTATCTCTATATAACTGCACTGATAACAAACACATAGTATTTATCTCTATATAACTGCACTGATAACAAACACATAGTATTTATCTCTATATAACTGCACTGATAACAGACACATATTATTTATCTCTATATAACTGCACTGATAACAAACATATAGTATTTATCTCTATATAACTGCACTGATAACAGACATATATTATTTATCTCTATATAACTGCACTGATAACAGACATATATTATTTATCTCTATATAACTGCACTGATAACAAACATATAGTATTTATCTCTATATAACTGCACTGATAACAGAGTATTTACCTCTAGGATTGGCGACGACTGTGATTGGCGTGGACGCTCTCAGATCCCAGAAGCGAGCCGTCTTGTCCTGTGAGCCGCTAACAAACATACAGCCTCCCCATGTGTGCAGTGTGTAGATAGGACCTGCAGGAGAACACTTATAATATATATATACATACATACATACATACATACATACATACATATATACATACACATACACATACACACACACACACACACACACACACATATAATCAGATGATGATTATAAAGCAGATGTGACGTCATTTCTATATAACATTAAGGTTAATACTTAATTAAATAATAGAATGATGTCAACATTGTTTAAATCGATTAATCATTTTATTATCTCTGTGATTTTTTACTCAATGAATCAGACATGTTTGACATACCACCATGATATTACACTGTTTGACATACCTTTGTGTGCCACCATGATATTACACTGCTTGACGTACCTGTGTGTACCACCATGATATTACACTGTTCGACGTACCTTGTGTCCCACCATATTACACTGTTTGACATACCTGTGTGCCACCATGATATTACACTGCTTGACAAACCTGCGTGTGCCACCATGATATTACACTGCTTGAAGAACATGCGTGTGCCACTATGATATTACACTGTTTGATGTACCTGTGTGTCCCACCATATTACACAGTTTGACGTACATGTGTGTGCCACCATGATATTACACTGTTTGATGTACCTGTGTGTACCTCTATGATAGTACACTGACGTACCTGTGTCCCACCATGATATTACACTGTTTGACGTACTTGTGTGTGCCACCATGATAGTACACTATTTGACGTACCTGTGTACCACCATATTGTACTGCTTGACATACCTGTGTGTGCCACCATGATGTTACACTACTTGACGTACATGTGTGTGCCACCATGATATTACACTGTTTGACGTACCTGTGTGTGCCACCATATTACACTGTTTGACGTACCTGTGTGAGCCACCATATTACATTGCTGGACGTACCTGTGTGTGCCACCATGATAGTACACTGTTTGACGTACCTGTGTGTACCACCATCTTGTACTGTTTGACGTACCTGTGTGTGCCACCATGATGTTACACTACTTGACGTACCTGTGTGTGCCACCATGATATTACACTGTTTAACGTACCTGTGTGTGCCACCATATTACACTGTTTGACGTACCTGTGTGTGCCACCATGATATTACACTGTTTGACGTACCTGTGTGTGCCACCATGATATTACACTGTTTGACATACCTGTGTGTGCCACCATGATATTACACTGTTTGACGTACCTGTATGTGCCACCATGATATTACACTGTTTGACGTACCTGTGTGTGCCACCATGATAGTACACTGTTTGAAGTACCTGTGTGTGCCACCATGATAGTACACTACTTGACATACCTGTGTGTCCCACCATGACCCGTATTGGTGTTCCGCTCTCACAGTCCGTCACATAGATTTTGCCATCCCCCGCTCCACCACTGATCAAGAGCGAAGATCGGTTGCTGGTGTCCTGCATGAAGACCAAATCTCTGACCGTGCCTTCATGAAACGTCAGCTCCAGCTCAGCACCTCAAATACAACGTTTACAATTACACCTCAAAAACAATGTTTACAAGTACATTTAAAATACAGTGTTTACAATTACACCCCAAATACAATTATACTTTAAACACAATTTTTACAATTAACCTCAAATACAATGTTTACAATTAACCTCAAATACAATGTTAACAATTACATCTATTTTTTGGTAAAAAGCCTAATCTTGGTTATAAAACAGTAAAAACACCAATCCATTACGACCAATCCATTAGGCAAGATGAGACTACTTGGTGTGTAATACCTTCAGCGGTGGCCGAATCAGCGTCGAACCTGAGTAACTTGATGGACTTGTCGTTGGAGCCAGTGGCGATGAGATCACCGAGTGGGTTCCACGCTGAGCAGTAGATGGAGCCCTTGTGGTGCTTCAGCTTCTTGAACACAACATTGGCCTCCTTCGTCACCTGGTCGTATCTGCAATCACAATCACTGTCAAACACCCTACCAACGCGGTGCCTCAAGTGTGTAATCCTTATCCATTATTTAATAGCACATCACTAACATGGCCATTTGAATTCACCAAAGGACTATGTGTGTATTAACAACTTAAATGTTATGTCTGTGATCATGAAGGTAAATAATAATTTACTAAAACCTCTTTGAAGAAGAAATAGATTTCATCATCAAGTATGAACATTGATCGGAAACTGATATTGATACAGCCGTGCTGGTATGAACATGATAAAGTAATCATATGACTGGGAATTTCCCATTTAGCTCTTACACCGAGTCCCTGGTTTAACTGAAGGTTCATTTACATTGTTTTATTACATTATCAATCTTAACGAAATTGTAACAAAGATATTAATGAAGATAATAAATTCTAATGCTTTGTATTAATTCTCTGGGATATCTATTAAATTCTTACACTTGACATACCAGTTATGAACAAATTGTGATGGCCAGAAATTCAAACAGTGTTGTACGTACTTTAAGTTAGCGACATCTGGGAAGGAACACACTCGGAGTATTTTAGAGTTGGAGCCGACTGCATAGAAGTTTCCGCTCGGACTAAATGCCACGGTCCTCACGACTTGCTGGTCCTCTAGTGCCTCCACCGCGACAAACCGCGGTTTGCGCTCTCCATACTGTCAAATACACATATACTGAGTATTACACAATGTTACAATCCTGTAAAATACACATATACTGGATATTACACAATGTTATAATCCTGTCAAATACACATATACTGGATATTACACAATGTCTGTCCTCTAATACCTCCACCACAATAAACTGCGGCTTGCACTCTCCGTACTGTCAAATACATACATACTGGTTATTACACAATGTTATCATACTGTCAAATACACACATACTGGTTATTACACAATGTTATCATACTGTCAAATACACATATACTGGTTATCATACAATGTCTGTTTTATAATGCCTCCACCGCAATAAACCACAGCTTTCGCTCTCCGTACTGTCAAATACACACATACTGGTTATCATACAATGTCTGTCATTATCATCTTGTTAAATACACATCTACTGGTTATCAAACAATATCAGTATTTATCATCCTTTCAAATACACACATAGTGGTTACCATACCATGTCTGTCATCTCCGACCTGTATGTCGTTATCACCCTGTCAAATACACACATACCAGTTATCATATATACATTGTATGTTGTTTTTTACAATGTATGTTGTTTGTCAAATACACACATGCTGTATGTCGTTATCACTGTGTCAAATACACACATACTGGTTATCATACAATGTATGTCATTATCACCCTGTCAAATACACACATACTGGTTGTTATACAATGTCTGTCATTATCACCCTGTTAAATACACACATACTGGTTGTTATACAATGTGTCATTATCACCGTCAAATACACACATACTGGTTGTTATACAATGTCTGTCATTATCGCTCTGTCAAATACACACATACTGGTTATCATACAATGTCTGTCATTATCACTGTCAAATACACACATACTGGTTTATTATACAATGTCTGTCATTATCACTCTGTTAAATACACACATACTGGTTATCATACAATGTCTGTCATTATCACAGTCAAATACACACATACTGGTTGTTATACAATGTTTGTCATTATCACCGTCAAATACACACATACTGGTTGTTATACAATGTCTGTCATTATCGCTCTGTCAAATACACACATACTGGTTGTTATACAATGTCTGTCATTATCGCTCTGTCAAATACACATATACTGGTTGTTATACAATGTCTGTCATTATCACAGTCAAATACACATATACTGGTTGTTATACAATGTCATTATCACAGTCAAATACACACATACTGGTTTATTATACAATGTCTGTCATTATCACTCTGTTAAATACACACATACTGGTTATCATACAATATCTGTCATTATCACAGTCAAATACACATATACTGGTTGTTATACAATGTCTGGCATTATCACGTCAAATACACACATACTGGTTGTTATACAATGTCTGTCATTATCACTCTGTCAAATACACACATACTGGTTGTTATACAATGTTTGTCATTATCACTCTGTCAAATACACATATACTGGTTGTTATACAATGTTTGTCATTATCGCTGTCAAATACACACATACTGTTGTTATACAATGTCTGTCATTATCACTCTGTCAAATACACACATACTGGTTGTTATACAATGTCTGTCATTATCGCTCTGTCAAATACACATATACTGGTTGTTATACAATGTTTGTCATTATCACTCTGTCAAATACACACATACTGGTTGTTATACAATGTCCGTCATTATCACCGTCAAATACACACATACTGGTTGTTATACAATGTCTGTCATTATCGCTCTGTCAAATACACACATACTGGTTGTTATACAATGTCTGTCATTATCACCGTCAAATACACACATACTGGTTGTTATACAATGTCTGTCATTATCGCTCTGTCAAATACACACATACTGGTTGTTATACAATGTCTGTCATTATCGCTCTGTCAAATACACACATACTGGTTATCATACAATGTCTGTCATTATCACTGTCAAATATACACATACTGGTTGTCATACAATGTCTGTCATTATCACTGTCAAATACACACATACTGGTTGTTATACAATGTCTGTCATTATCACTCTGTCAAATACACACATACTGGTTGTTATACAATGTCTGTCATTATCGCTCTGTCAAATACACACATACTGGTTGCTATACAATGTCTGTCATTATCACCGTCAAATACACACATACTGGTTGTTATACAATGTCTGTCATTATCGCTCTGTCAAATACACACATACTGGTTGTTATACAATGTCTGTCATTATCGCTCTGTCAAATACACACATACTGGTTGTTATACAATGTCTGTCATTATCGCTCTGTCAAATACACACATACTGGTTGTTATACAATGTCTGTCATTATCGCTCGGTCAAATACACATATACTGGTTGTTATACAATGTCTGTCATTATCGCTCTGTCAAATACACATATACTGGTTGTTATACAATGTCTGTCATTATTGCTCTGTCAAATACATATATACTGGTTGTTATACAATGTCTGTCATTATCGCTCTGTCAAATACACATATACTGGTTGTTATACAATGTCTGTCATTATCACTCTGTCAAATACACACATACTGGTTGTTATACAATGTCTCTCATTATCACTCTGTCAAATACACACATACTGGTTGCTATACAATGTCTGTCATTATCACTCTGTCAAATACAATGTCCTATTACAGTTACTTTCAGAATTATGCCAGCATTGTTCTGAACGCTCAAATGGAAGGTCATCTGTAGGCCCAATAAAACTTTGCTTTCAGTAGACCTACTGACAGAAACCGGAGGGACCAGTAAGCTATGATTTTAATTACCGTATATGTTTTACTTCTTTGAAACGTCTCTACTCTTATCTATAGTGAAATAAGATGACAGATTTTTTCTACTTTGTGTAGTTTGGATTTACCTTTTAATGTCTTGTATTAGTCTCAAACCTGATATACTGATCATTAACAAACAAAATCGGCCACTTATAATAGATTCTTTTTTCTTCTCTTTTTTTTAAAACCTCAAGTTGATACAATTCCCCTAAATCAATTATTACAAAAAATACAATAAAATAACAAACAACTCCCACCCTCCACCCAAAACACAACCCAAGCAAAGAAGCACTAAGTGAAATAATTACAGGCCATATAGGCAGTGTCTCATCAGTGGATGACTTCTTTCTTGGTGTTAAACCACGAGAACTGTTTCTTGTTGATGACCCACTAGAAGTCTTTCTTGGTGTTGACTCACTAGAACTCTTTCTAGTTGATGACCCACTAGAACTCTTCTTTGATGACACACTAGAACTCTTTCTGGAGACTAATCGTACATCTGTACGACAGTCAGAGGCACTGCGAGGTGACTTCTCACTGAAACTGTCAAACATCTCAATCTCGATGCTGGCTGTTGGGGAGATTTCCCCATGACACTTGGGACAGACAGTGGATCTGGTTGATGACGAACTGCTCTTGCTTCTGGACACTGATGATGAACTGGATACTCGGGGCGTGACTTTCCTACAAGTAGTTCTGTCTGTTTTAGGAGCAGCAGGTTTTGATTCTCCTTCTTTAGTTCTTGTACTCTTCTGAGCGCTGCCCGGTCGAGCTTCATTCTTCGCCTTCATGGCAACCTTTGTTTCCTTTGGAGAAATCTGTCCACGTTTTACTGGCACTTGAGAAGTAGTTTTAGTTTTTGGTTGATGCTTTGAAAGAATCTGAGGTGTCTTCTCTGAAAGTTGTTCAGATTTCACTGATATTACTGGACATTTCTTGGTAAGCGGTTCCTTCTTTAAATTATCTTGAGAACGTCTTTGAAGAGCAAGTTTTGGTGTCTCACGTGCAACTGGCTTTTCACGTTTTGATTTTGTATTTTCACTAATCTCTTCAAATTTGAATCGCACATGAGTCTTATTTTTATTAGTTAAATTACTACTTTCACGTGACAAGTCAGAACAAGTTTCATTAATTTGCTTATTTTTGGATAATGCATCAAACCCATTTTCACTGATCTCATTTGAGGATGACATATGGATATTGTTTTTAGAAAGTTGCTTATTTTTAGAAAACAGTTCACTAGAAGTGGTCTGTGTGTGTTCATCATTAGGCCGTTCACTAGAAGTGGTTTCTGTGTGTTCATATCTAGGCCGTTCACTAGAAGTGGTTTCTGTGTGTTCATCATTAGGCCGTTCACTAGAAGTAGTCTCTGTATGTTCATCTCTAGGCAATTCACTAGAAGTCGTCTCTGTATGTTCATCTCTAGGCAATTCACTAGAAGTGGTTTCTGTGTGTTCATCATTAGGCCGTTCACTAGAAGTGGTTTCTGTGTGTTCATATCTAGGCAGTTCACTAAAAGTGGTCTCTGTGTGTTCATCTCTAGGCAATTCACTAGAAGTCGTCTCTGTATGTTCATCTCTAGGCCGTTCACTAGAAGTGGTCTCTGTATGTTCATCTTTACGACATTCACTAGAAGTGGTCTCTGTGTGTTCATCTTTAGGCTGTTCACTAGAAGTGGTCTCTGTGTGTTCACTAGAAGAGGTTTCTGTATGTTCATCTTTAGACCATTCACTAGAAGTGGTCTGTGTGTGTTCCAAGCTGAATGAGTCTGTGGTGATGTCACACACTGTCATCTGTGAGACCGGGGTGCTGAGTACATCAACACGAGTATCGGTGTCTCGAGTATCAGTGTCTCGAGTGTCGGAATGAGACACCGGCGCAATTCCTCTTTCATCATGACAGTCAGGTTGAGAACACTCCATCTCAGACATCATCACAGTGTCCAAGTGATGACTTTAAATAACACTGAAAATTCACACACAAATACAGACAGACTGTATAACACCTGGCCTGTATTTTAATACCAAAACACTTGTGTATATTAATACCACAACACTTTAGATGTATCCAAACACCACAACACCTGGCCTGTATTTTAATACCAAAAGACTTGTGTATTAATACCACAACACTTTAGATGTATCCAAACACCACAACACCTGGCCTGTATTTTAATACCAAAACACCTGTGTATATTAATACCACAACACTTTAGATGTATCCAAACACGACAACACTTGGCTTGTATTTTGATACCAAAACACTTGTGTATATTAATACCACAACACTTTAGATGTATCCAAACACCACAACATCTGGCCTGTATTTTAATACCAAAACACCTGTGTATATTAATACCACAACACTTTAGATGTATCCAAACACGACAACACTTGGCTTGTATTTTGATACCAAAACACTTGTGTATATTAATACCACAACACTTTAGATGTATCCAAACACCACAACACCTGGCCTGTATTTTAATACCAAAACACTTGTGTATATTAATACCACAACACTTTAGATGTATTCAAACACCACAACACCTGGCCTGTATTTTAATACCAAAACACTTGTGTATATTAATACCACAACATTTTAGGTGTATCCAAACACTACAACACTTGGCCTGTATTTTCATACCAAAACACTTGTGTATACCACAACACCTGAGATGTATCCAAACACCACACTTCATCCATATTAAATAACATAACCGAATGACTTGTTCATTATGACAAACAAACCAAAGCAATATTAGACAATACTGCAGAGTGAAGACAAGAAATAGACTACAATAGCAAAATAAACCATATCAACAATTAGTGCTGCTGCTCAGTGAAGAAAGGTCTGTTTTGTCACACCGACTGATGCTGAAGACATTGAGACAAGACAGTTCTGATAGACTGATGGCAAAATGCTTCAAAAAGAAAGCTGATTATTTAAACACACAGTTAGAATGAACTGTCAGATGATTTAAACACACTCTGACTCAACTGTCACGGGACAGCTGCCACGGAACCAGATGCAGTTGAAAAACACAGGTTTGCTAAAGCACAGAGAAACAGGCATAAAAATGTCAGAACTTGTTTTATGTGATTTTACATGTCTGTTGTTTTAACGTGTATGTCATATGTCTTGTTGTTTTAAAATGAAATCTAGAAAAAAAGTCTTACCATCAGAATGGACGGAATGAGCTCTGTGGCAGAGTGCCTGCCTGATGTGTGATAGGTCATAGGATCAATTGTCCTTGATGAACTTTGTGTTTTCCTAGCCAGTGCCTCATGACTGGTAAATAAAAGGCTGTAGTATGTACTGTCATGTCCGTGGGAAAATGCATAGAAAATATCCACTGCTACTAATGGAAAATGTAGCGGGTTTCCTCTCTATGACTGTCAGAATTAACAAATGTTTGACATCCAATAGCCAATCATTAATAAATCAATTTGCTCTTGTGATGCCATTAAACAAAACAAACTTTAAACTATCAACGAAATGTTGAGGAAAACCCCCCATATATGTTACATACTGAGTAGCCATAGTATAAAATGTGTTGAGATGTTGTTAAACAAACTTTCCTTTCCTTTCCCAATATGACAAATATACCTCACATCAGGGCTGTGGGTAAGAGGCAGGTTTTAAAACGTATTATTATAACTTAAATTATGACAATATATCACCCAATATGAAAAAAATATAAATCACACACACACACACACACACACACACACACACTCAGACACACACACAAATACACATACACAAACACACACACAAACACAAACACACAGACACACACACAATAAATAGTGTAACAAGATTTAAGTTCAGTCAAAACCCAGACTACATGACAGTGATGTTTTGAAACTTAATCTTCACCATTTGCTGCATCCACAGAGAGGATGAGTCATGTTTTAGACTGTGAAGCCAGAGAACCGGGAATTCATGATCCAGCAATTCAAGTATGCCAGCTGGTTACAGGTAATCGGCAGCAGATGCTAACAGATACATATTGAGACAGATTTCAGATTTTACCACAGATTATGGTACAGCTATCATATAGCTCTCACAGCATACATTATCTCAAAGTAGTGTGGTATAAACAGTTTATTACACAATGAGATATACAGCTCTCACAGCATACATTATCTCACAGTAGTGTGATATAAACAGTTTATTACACAATGAGATATACAGCTCTCACAGCATACATTATCTCACAGTAGTGTGATATAAACAGTTTATTACACAATGAGATATACAGCTCTCACAGCATACATTATCTCACAGTACAGTGTGGTATAAACAGTTTATTACACAATGAGATATACAGCTCTCACTGCATAAATTATCTCACAGTACAGTGTGGTATAAACAGTTTATTACACAATGAGATATACAGCTCTCACAGCATACATTATCTCACAGTACAGTGTGGTATAAACAATTTATTACACAATGAGATATACAGCTCTCACAGCATACATTATCTCACAGTACAGTGTGGTATAAACAGTTTATTACACAATGAGATATATAGCTCTCACAGCATACATTATCTCACAGTACAGTGTGGTATAAACAGTTTATTACACAATAAAATATATAGATCTCACAGTACAGTGTGGTATAAACAATTTATTACCCAGGGGAGGATCAGTATGATCAACATAAATTATCTCTCAGTACAGTGTGGTATAACACTGGCGAAGGAAGCACGGCGAGGGGGCCATGTGCCCCCCCACTTTTCATATATTTTGCTTTATATTTGCTTTATAATAGTGTAAAAGTGTATAAGTATAAAAGTGTCTCCCCCCCCCCCCCCCCCCCCCGCACACACTTTTTGCCACCTTCCTACACCACTGTATAAACAATTTATTAGACAATGAGGTATATAGCTCTCACAGCAGGGACAGGTCAGTATGATAAATTTAAATTATCCCACTGTACAATGTGGTATAAACAAGTTATTACACAATGAGGTATATAGCTCTCACAGCAGGGAAGGGTCAGTATGATAAGCATACATTATCACACAGTACAGTGCGGTATAAACAAGTTATTACCCAATGAGGTATACATTGCACATAGCTTTCAAAGCAGGGGAGGGTCAGTATAAGCATACATTATCACACAGTACATGCAGTGTGGTATAAACAAGTTATTACACAATGAGGTATATAGCTCTCACAGCAGGGAAGGGTCAGTATGATAAGCATACATTATCACACAGTACAGTGCGGTATAAACAAGTTATTACCCAATGAAGTATACATTGCACATAGCTTTCAAAGTAGGGGAGGGTCAGTATGATAAACATACATTATCACACAGTACAATGTGGTATAAACAAGTTATTACCCAATGAGGTATACATTGCACATAGCTTTCAAAGCAGGGGAGGGTCAGTATGATAAACATACATTATCACACAGTATGGTGTGGTATAAACAAGTTATTACCCAATGAGGTATACATTGCACATAGTTTTCAAAGCAGGGGAGGGTCAGTATAAGCATACATTATCACACAGTACAATGTGGTATAAACAAGTTATTACCCAATGAGGTATACATTGCACATAGCTTTCAAAGCAGGGGAGGGTCAGTATGATAAACATAAATTATCAAACAGTATGTTGTGGTATAAACATAAATTACACAATGAGGTGTGGTATAAACAAGTTATAACTGTGTGGTTTTAAAACCATGTGTAGAGTTACACTGAACACAGAGTTTGTTATAAAACATGACCGATGTTATTGGTTAATATATCAAGTTGAATAGGTTGTATTTGTAGGTGGATCATAATTATCACGTGTCAGTAGGTATTCAAACAAATGAAGTGTAAACCACACAAGTTATTAGCTGAGGCTTTAGACTCAGGAATGAAGACGGATGGATGCACATAAATATTACACGACAATCAAAACAGGACTTGACCAGGAACAGGAAAAGTACCAATAACAACAACTGCTCACATAACAAAACAACAGAAAACAACTTCCTTATACTAGTGACAGCAACTACTAACAAATCAACTGTGGTAAGAGAGGGTGAGCTTGTCCTTAAGTGGATATAAGAATGAAAATAACTATAAATGAAAGGAATGAAAGTGCAAAAACCGGCCTCGGTGATGTCGTGATTATGCCATTAGACATAAGGCTGGTAGGTACTGGGTTTGAATCCTAGTATCGGCTCCCACCCAGAGCAAGTTTTAATGACCCAGTAGGTAGGTGCAAGGCCACTACATCGACTTTTCTCTCACTAACCACGAACCACTGTCACACTGTCCTGGACAGACAGCCCCAGATAGCTGAGGTGTGTGTCTAGCACAGATTGCTTGAACCTTAATTGGATAAAAGCATGAAAATAAGTTGAAATAAATGAATGAATGAATGAATGAATGAATGAATGAATGAATGAATGAACGAATGTGTAAATGAAATGAATGAAACTGCAAGGTTTCATTGAGACGAATATTACACAACTCCTGTTGGCCCAGCACAGTGATGTAATTCATCCAATTAGATCACACCACACACACACAGAACTGTGAAATCTTTGGATAAACCAAATCCTCCATGATGCATCTCACATTCCCATGGAACACTCACAGAATCTGCAACACAACTGAACCAACCGCTGTCATTTCGTCCAAGTCGCTGTCATTTAATCCAGGTAGTCTTATAACAAGCCTGTCTGTGTTAGGTGTAACATTATTTTTTCAATTACACCATTTAAGGCCAAACATGTCAGACTGCTGTAGAGCATGAAAAGTGATTGATTGTACAGTGAATATACTGAGCAAGTCACACATACGAAGACAGCTTGTTCAGCCTAACTTGCAATAGCATGGATATGAATAGGCCTATCTCGACTCAGTGACCTGCTTTATTGTTATAATTGACAGCCTGGCAACCAAGCCACAGTTATAATGTCAGCACAGCATAATGAGCAGCCTCTTAATATTACTTTATGTGTAATTTGCACATTACAAGCATCCGAATAGGCTCATTATGCAAAATTAAACAAACCGTTTATTTTGTGAATGGCTATAAGCTGAACAAAATCATATAAAACAAATTTTAGATCCAAGTATCAATAACAGAAAATGTAAATATAATGCACATGTGAATTTAAAAGGTTACAAAGAAGTGTTTGTTAAAGCCCAGCCCACCTGGGTAAATATTCTGAAATTCATATCTTGGCTAGTCAATGACAGACAGGTACTCAGAGTTTCTTAGGTGAGAACTAATACAAGACAACCAACAAACAGTAGCGTAAACAAGTTTGCTGTACCTACATTATTCACGGAATCAAATTCTTTTGAAAAAAAGAAGAAGATGTTTAAAAACTATTTACTTTGACAAACAGTTCATTGGTAAGATGTAAACTACTAACAACTCAATCAAATAATATATATAAAGTTTTAATGTAGGTAAATCTTTGTTATGTTATTTAACTATAGTAAGTTAATCAAGGTTTGTTACCAGAAAAATTAAAACAAATACACACACACATATATATACATATATATATATATATATATATATATATATATATATATATATATATATATATATTTATATATATCTAAGTTGGGTGGGTGGGGGTGGAGAGTGATAAATTGAAGAAAAATGCCTATCCTGTGAGTCAACATAAGGAAAGAAAACTGTTTTAAGCTTGTTTATCCGTTGAATGACTCCTTCAAGGATATTAATTTCTCATTTCACACCTTACCAGAATGCATGTACCAGATTCCCATTGTCCAGTAACTGACTCAAGTGTAGTTCTATACAATTCATCCATGGCCTTAAATCTCACTAATTTGGACACAACAGGTTTTCTGTCTGTTCCGAGCACACCAAGGTCTTGTTAGTGCAGTAATGGTAATAACTGCTGGTAAAGAATTGTACATGTTCAGAAATGCATTTCAAGTTATTTTAATCTAATTACAGCTTAACAGTCCATTGATTTAGAGGTGAAATGTTTTGAGGTCAGCAAGTTTATACTTATTTTGGGCACATCGTTTATCGGCTCAGGCTGGCCAATCTAACGCCCTGGGTGACCACAAGAGAACACAATGAGATCTTCAGGCTGGCCAATCTAAAGCCCTGGGTGTCCACAAGAGAACACAATGAGATCTTCAGGCTGGCCAATCTAACGCCCTGGGTGACCACAAGAGAACACAATGAGATCTTCAGGCTGGCCAATCTAACGCCCTGGGTGACCACAAGAGAACACAATGAGATCTTCAGGCTGGCCAATCTAAAGCCCTGGGTGACCACAAGAGAACACAATGAGATCTTCAGGCTGGCCAATCTAAAGCCCTGGGTGACCACAAGAGAACACAATGAGATCTTCAGGCTGGCCAATCTAACACCCTGGGTGTCCACAAGAGAACACAATGAGATCTTCAGGCTGGCCAATCTAACGCCCTGGGTGTCCACAAGAGAACACAATGAGATCTTCTGGTCAATCTAACGCACTGGGTGACCACAAGAGAACACAATGAGATCTTCTGGCCAATCTAAAGCCCTGGGTGACCAAAAGAGAACACAATGAGATCTTCTGGCCAATCTAACGCCCTGGGTGTCCACAAGAGAACACAATGAGATCTTCTGGCCAATCTAAAGCCCTGGGTGACCACAAGAGAACACAATGAGATCTTCTGGCC